>NC_053404.1:5701104-6001104 GCF_016859285.1 Xiphias gladius
CTTTAAATATAATGCCACAGAGAGAAAAAGTGAGTGTGTAGTATTGTCAGGAGAGAAGCTCCTACAAATGGCTACAAATTCACTGGGAAGAAAACCATAAATCTGAAGGCGCACCACACAAAAATTGAGGTAACCTAACGTTAAGGTGTTAAATAACGTTACTTTAATTACAAGATTAAGCCAACTACTTAAGGCAGTGGTGTAACATTATCTATCAGTATCTCATAACAATGGGACACTGCAACATTACTTGCAGATGGGGATTTAGTCTCACTGAGAGTCAGTAGCCCAGTCAGCTATGTTGGCCAACCTTTTGCTTAAGTTTCTTTGTTTCGGTGTATTAAACATTTCATCCATGTTAAAACACACACAACTTAATTGCCATACATATTTCAGGTCTTGTGGAATTTGAATGAGTCGGTGATAGCTAAATGTAGTCTATTTGAGACCTTTGCTGGTTATTATAACGCACAGCATATAATGTAGAAGATTGCTTTGGGCTTGAAAAAAGTATGTTAGGCAGTACTTGGCTTGCTTTGTGTGCAAAGATGTTCCAAATATTTTCTTTACAAATGTATTTAAAATGGTAGTATACAACCTATTATAAACACTTACTGTATTTACAAAATCTGACAAAACTGAACATTTTAAGGGTTGATTTATTGCAGGGCTGTTCTACAATGTTCTTTTTGAATGTGAAGGGTTTTCTCTGGTTACTTTCTGACTGACTCATATTGCAAGAGTTAGACTGCAGTGGATTTGATAATATTGTTGCATCTTTCCAGACTTAATTGTAAAATTATTTGTATATATTTATTATACCCTCCGATCCCCCAGCAAATTGAAAAAGTTATGGGATTGTGTTTGTTCCTCTGTGTTTGTCTGTGACTAAATTAATTATAAAATACTAATAGAACAATCAAAATATTAACGGGCCATTTAACACAAAGTCTCCAATACAACTTGACTGAAAGTTATATGTACATATTATAAAGCGTTGCTGTGGTCTCAACTTAATTCTTGTTAAAGGACAGCAAAATTTGTTACATGCTATTATTGGAAACCTATTACTTCAGGCAGTAATTATACTTCTTCTGAATCTTTGCTAAGGACATGTAGCTCATTAAGATTTTTTTTCTTGCAAAAAAGTTTCTTTTTAAGCAACAAACTATACTTGCAAAAGAGCATAAACAAAGCAATACAGCTAAAAGTGATCTAAAGAAATTAAAAGACAGAATTAACACTAAAAGCATCAAATTCTGGGGTTCTGCAACTATTCAGAGGGAGGTAGAGTGGTAAACCAGCACTCACAAATTTTTTCTAATAATTGATTGAGCTGGGTTTACAAAAACTCCCTGGGTCTGCATCTGCATCAACTCACTAAACCTGTTTATCAGTCTGCATGAGTGGTATCATTATTGCAGTCTGTGGATCCTTCTACATCATTATTGTGTGAATATGAGCGGATTTGTGTGTGTATGATGTATGTGAATTGATCTAAACATTCCTATGTTTACCTCCAGACCAAACAGTCAAACCAGATCCCAATTGCTTATAGTGAATGAACTGTATTTCAAATCTAAAAATATAAATAAGAACAGTCAAGACCAGAAGTATTTGGACAGTTACACACTTTAATGTAGTGATGAAAGCTATCGACAGAAGTCTTAAAAAGCTCTCTTGACCATTCTGCAGGTACTTTTAAGACTGTCCCTAACACCACTGAAACAACATTTCAGATTTACCCTACACTGCACAACAGATGGTGTAAAAACTAGTGAAGATACTGAGGATGAGTCTCACTTAATTTCTGAATATTAAACCTAAAGGAGAAGTCCCAAACGGATCCTAACGATCGGTAACTTGCGTAACTTGATGACAGCCCTAAATTAAACTTGGCTGTGGCTGGTTTGTGTGCTCTCTACATGCTGCCGCCATTACTGGTCAAAGATGCAATGATCAGCCACAACATTACAACCAGTATTGGTTTTAATGTTGTGGCTGGTCGGTGTACATAGGCTATCTAACAAATATCAAGTCGGACGAATTATTGGAAGATATCCAAAATTAATGAAAAGGACTCGAATTGAGATCGGGGCCAGAAAAACTTATATAAAAGGTCTCCCAGCTGACAATGCATATCAGAGCAAAAACCAAGCCATGAAGTTGAAAGAACTGCCTGCAAAGCTCAGAAACAGGATTGCCTCGAGGCACAGATCTAGGGAAGCCTACAAAAATTCTGCTGCATTGAAGGTTCCCAAGAGCACAGTGCCTCCATATTTCTTAAATGGAAGAAGTTTGGAACAACCAGGACTCTTCCCAGAGCTGGCAGACCAGCCAAACTGAGCAATCGAGGGAGAAGGGCCTTGGTAAGAGAGGTGACCAAGAACTCGATGGTCACTCTGGCTGAGCTCCAGAGATCCTGTGTGGAGATGAGAGGACCTTTCAGTAGAACAACCATCACTGCAGCGCTCCACTGATCTGGGCTTTATGGTAGAGTGGCCAGACGGAAGCCTCTCCTCAGTGAAAGACACATGAAAGCCCGCCTGCATTTTACAAAAAAGCACCTGAAGGACTCTAAGACTGTGAGAAACAAGATTCTCTGGTCTGATGAAACCAAGACTGAACTGTTTGGCCTTAATTCTAAGCATCATGTCTGGAGGAAACCAGGCACCACTCGTCACCTGCCCAATGCCATACCAACGGTGAAGCATGGTGGTGACAGCATTAAGCTGTTGGGGTGTTTTTCAGCAGCAGGGAAAGGAAAACTGGTCAAGGTTGAGGGAGAGCTTAACAGAGGAATGTACGGATATATCCTTGATGAAAACCTTGTCCAGAGCGCTCAGGACGTCAGACCGGGCCACCGATAGTCCCCATCCAACCTGACAGAGCTTGAGAGAATCTACAGAGGGGAATGGCAGAAAATCTCTAAATCCATTGCTAATCCTGTCGGGTCGTAACAATGAAGACTCAAGGCTGTCATCACTACAAAAGGTGCTTTAACTAAGTACTGAGTAAAAGGTCTGAATACGTATGTTAATGTGATATTTAAGTTTTTCCTTTTTAAAAAATTTTTGCAAAAAAGGCCTAAAATTCTGTATTTGGTTTGTTTATTATGGGGTATTGAGTGTAGATTGATGAGGGAAAATTAAATTAATTTTAGCACAAGACTGCAACATAACGTGAAAAGAGTGAAGGGGACTGAATACTTTCTGAATGCACTATAAATGCTAATCACATCTGTTAATTGTACATTAACTCTTAATATTTTGAAGGCTCTATTCATTATTATGTTACTACCCTTGTAGATATAATTTAGTTTAGAACATAGATGGAAAACCACGGTACCATGATGTAGCTTTTCGAAATTATAAAAGAAACTCTCTACAAAGAAATAATTGAGAACTGGAAGCTGAAACAAAAAATAACCCTGAACATCAGTTCTCTATTGAGATGCCATTAAGATGAAGAAAACAAAACATGGAGGGAATATAGCCTTCACTATTTTAATTTAAACACAAGGTAGTGATGTTGCTAAGCTCTCTGTAGAAAGTACCTGGGCAGAAAAACAATCCACAGGTCCACAATATGCTGCCTTTGGCTCAGGTGTCATTCTTATTTGGGTCAGAGTTGTGGATGCATAATCGTTATGATACATACAAGCCTTGTTTATTAAACTGAGGGAGATCAATCAAGGATTTTATCCCAAAAAGAAGACAGACTCACTCCAGATTACAAATATCACAGTTGTCTGTATGCTGCCAGACAAAAAGGTGGATAGGCTGCAAATTGGGAGTCAAAATATATGTCAGAAGGTAAGTTCTTACATTATGTGACAATGACTCTGTGCATCCTGATCTGTTCCAGCATTTATATACAGCTTTAAGAAGTGTGTTGGGGCAGCAGAGTTGGCTACTTGTAAGAAGTCAGGTTCTAACAGCCAAAAGGTGGAGCTTGTGTCGTCCAATCTGAATCAAAGCTAGCTGAATGGAGCTAGAGCTGGCCTGAAATCTAATATACTGCAACTTAACTTAGTCCCACATACAAATTTAGTACTACTGATCATAATGGTAACAGAAATATTTTAAAGGTGTAAACTGAAAAATATGAAGGGTACAGAGCTGTCATGGTTAAAAAAAAAGTGCACATTTTCTCTTGAATCAATAATTTGTGCATAGTAATTAATAGATCATTAAAAAATCATAACATCTAGTGTTGTCTAAAATTAACACAGTTGTTAAATGGGCGAAATCCAAAGTATATCCACATATCTCAATCCAAAATCAAAACAAAGCAGTACTAACTCAAAGCAGCTCATTTAGATCACATTGTCTATGTCCTGATGTCTGTTTTGCACTGCATTAGGCTACACAGGGGTGTATGTGCAGCTCACTGATAGCAGCCAAAATTGACCAGTACTGCTCAAACAACGTTCAATGTAGCATTAGATCAGCCACAACATTAAAACCGGTAACTGGTTTTAATGTTGTGGCTGATCGGTGTATGTTGGACCCTATCAAATAATGTCTAACTGTTAGCCTCAAGTGGTGGTCTGTAGCCCGTGGCATCATCTTCACTGATAACAACAGAGCCAGAAGTCAAATCCTCTATTTCACTGTTTGCGTACATGTGCCCTGAAAAATATCTTATAGAAAAACACTAATAAAATGAGAATACATTGAACAGTTACTGCTACAAAATGTCAGTCAAAAATTGTATCAAATGTGGTACTTTTTATTATGTTGATCTCAACTGCTCACATTTTTAAAAATCACAGACAAACTGCAGACCTAACAATCATGTCTCTGCCTACACACAGCACTATTGCCAAAATTTATCAGAATGTCCTGAAATTAAAATCATAATTACTCCGAACAAAGTAAACAAAGTGATAACACAAATGTGTGTGCCTGTGTGTCTATAGTACAGTAAACCTCAAACCAGAGACTGAAGTAGATACAACACACACTTAATCCTTCTGCAAGCTGAGCGGTTTCTTCCTCTCTGGGGACTGTGGGAATGAGTGTTCCTGTGTGTGTGTCTGTGTTTGTTGCGCACGGGCGTGTGTGAGCGCATGTGTGTGTGAGCGCATGTGTGTGTAAGTGTATATCATATGATTGAGTGGTGTTATTGAGAAGGACTCTAGGGCGTTGAGGTTCAGACTATCATACCAATTGAAAACAACAGACTACTGGACACCTTGGGAAAACAACATTTCCATATTTACAGTATATGTAGGTAGCAAAACTGCATGGATTGACTGAGGCCTCTCCACAGTCTAACCCCAATTCCTTTATTGAACTCAACACTCAACATCTTTGCAAAGTGAGTTATACAGATACAGAGACAAATGTCCTACCTCACAGCTCTGCCAGCGGTTGGGAATGTTGGGACGAAGCTTCTGCTCACAAACCACCTTCCTCATCTCCTCCACTGATGGATCTGACTGAACCAGGTCGTAGTAGGGCAGCTGGTAATCCTCATGGATGCCTTCCAGAAAAAATAGGTTGTTGATATTCTGGTTTTAAAATAAGGTGGTTACATGACGCATTTTTCAGACTGTCTGATCGTGCATCCACCTCTCCATCTAAGCAGATACTGGTGTGTTAACACTTCCATAATTAACACTGTTCCTCTTATGCTCAATTCATCCATTACTCCCTTCATTAATCTGTCAACCTCCCATTCATTCACTCAACGATTCACCCCCCTCCACCCCCTCTCATTTGATCCTCACCTCCCATAGAGCAGCGGCTGGCGATCTCCCAGAAGACCAGTCCCATGGCATAGATGTCAGCTCGCTTGAAAGACTCAAAGTGTTTCATGTTAATGGAGTCGTCCAGGACCTCTGGAGCCATATACCTGGGAAGAAAGATAATGGATTGTTACGATACTAATCAGACATTGAGGCACCTGTCGTTGAAAGGATAATGTGAAACACAGTGGGGATTATTGGAAAAACAGTATAGAGCTGGAAAATACAAAGACCAGCAAAAGCATGCTAAGATGTGTTGGTATTATCCCACAGTGTGCACAGGTGGGAGTACAAAGCAAAATGTTGTGCACTAATAAATTGGTTCTTAGTCTTGAATGAGAGCCAAGGCCCTGTTACCCAAATGCTTCTTAAGTCTAAGCTGATAAAACAATCCATTGTACAAACCTTTTTAAAGGTTAAACAAAAAAACAAAAACTTCATATGCTTGTAGAAAAGATTGTAGAATAGTGCCTCCTAAACACCTTTAGAGGGCTAGAAGTGTCATACGATGCTATGGAACCCACAGAAGGAACAGGGGAAACACTTTATTTTAATTTGCTCTATTTAGCCTTATTAAACAGTGTATCAATTAAATAATTTATACATTTATAAACATTTATCCACAAACATACTTTTAAATAGTTGTAAACAGAAGTACATTTTAAGTGTTTATTGATGCAAAGTATTTGTCAACAAGTATATCTTCTTCTATGAATGAATATTTTATATAAATACAACAGTATTTTATTATGTTCATTATTACTAGTCATTATCTGTTTATACAGCAGCCTCCACTTACTGGTGCGCAAAGAAGGAGTCATAGTTGTTGACAAATACATTAACAAACACATATCTGCTTGAGACTACATTACAGTGTGTTACAAACCTTAATTAGAGAGTATGAATGCTAAAAAAGGGGAATTTAAAACAAAGTTACTGAAACAGCAAACTACGTATTTCACTTAAGTTTTCATTGCATCTTTAAATCAATACTTTTAACATGAAATCAGGCTTGATGTGAAATAAGTATATATGTATCATAATATATGATGTGTAAATTTAAAGGTCTAACCTAACACAAACAAAAACATGAATTAAACAATTGTTGATTTGTGTCAAACTAACCATGCATTGTGTAAACACTGAATGATTTAGATGTGCCAGTGTGAAATGATTCAAAAATGAGTCACACATACTGTGTGACATGTTCCTTCATTACCATGAACACACGGTGATGAGGGAACATGCCATCACCATGTCTGTAGTTTATTTTGACTCCCACTTTTGAATCCCACTTACACTGCCCTCTTGCCCCTATTACTCACTAGAGCAGGGGTCCCCAACCTTTTTTGCACCACGGACCGGTTTAATGTAAGCATTGTTTTCACGGACCGGCCTTCAAAGTGTGGCGGATAAATAAAACAAAATAAAATTATATGACCAACACAAAACATGTGGTATTTTGTAAATATAATAATAAACATGAATCTACTGTGTACTTGTATGTAACTATGGTCGCTATGGTAACACTTGAACATGCCTTCAAAATAAGATACGCCACAAAACAAATATAAAGTACATGAAAAAATATAACTCAACATAACGCTAAATCAAGAGAGAGAGAGAGCCCTGAGCTTGTTTCTCTGCAACAAGACGGTCCCATCTAGGTTTAATGGGAGACAATGACACCCGAAGTGTGTTGCTTATGTCCAGTCTACTCCGTAATTTTGTTTTGGTTGCTGTGACTGCAGAAAAGCCCGCTTCACATAGATATGATGTCGGGAATGGCAGCAGGGTTTTCAGTGCTGTTGTGGCAATCTCAGGGTATTCTGCCATGACTTTCATCCAGAATACCAGCAGAGTTGATGTCTCGAACAGACTTTTAAGGCCGCCGTCATGTGTGATCTCCAGCAGCTGATCTTCCTCTTGCACAGACATGCTAAATTCACCTGGTTTATTGACAAATGGGTCGCGGATCCATTCCTTGTCAGTTCGTGAGTCTTCTGTGGTTGGGAAGTAGCGCTCAAACTCTTTTAAAAGCAAAGCCAGGTGATCGTGCAGCAGCTGGGAGAAGGACTGCTCAGGCTGAGTCTCTTCCAAAATCCCCGCCAATGTTTGAAACATGTCAAATATGCCTCTGTTCACGCGTCGTCTCCACAAATCCAGTTTGGCTTTAAATGCAGCTACTTTATCTGCCAACTTGAAGACAGTTGTCATTTTCCCCTGAAGGGACAGATTGAGTTCATTGAGCAGGCTGAATATGTCGCTGAATATGGGTTTAATATTAGCTTTCCGTCACGTGACCGAGACAAGCATCTTGACATGCGTCAAGAGTGAGTGAAGAACAGACGGATGTAACGGAGAGAATGTCATTTTTCAAAATAAAAGATTCTTCAGACTCGGATAATAAATAAAATGAAAATAATGTAAGTTATTTATTCTGTCTGTGCGGCCCGGTACCAAAGGACCCGCGGACCACCCGGGGGTTGGGGACCCTGGCACTAGAGCACCACATGTGGATTAATCCACTGCTGAAAACAGTCCTCAACATATGCACAACTCCTGTTTGAGTGACATTTGATAAAAAGTAAAACTATATATTTGTGATCCACTTCATCTTCAGTAGAAACCAGTGGGCATGGGGCTGAGTGCCGCAGACAAAGTAGTTAGTAGACAGACTAGAGTTGCCGTGTCAACGTGCTCTCTCTCTCTTGCTTAGTGTTATGACCCAGCACCCAAAAATATGTTTCACTAGGTTGGCTAGCTAAAGATAACACAGCAAACCATGGCCAAAGTAGCTTGAGTTAGACAAACAGTTAGCTTTGCAGGTCCTGCTGTGGTTTGACCAGTTGAAGAGCACTCCCCTGTGGCTAAATAAAATAAAACTGTTAACCAAGGCAGATAAGCTGAGCTATGTACACAGTTCCCTCTGAAAATGCTGGTCGTTACAGTAATTTAGAATTGTTTATAGTTTTGTTACCATGAGTACATTTCACCTAAGTTTGCAACTAACTAACCTAATTTTCTTAATTGACTAATCTGGTCTTTTTTTTTTTTTTTTTCGATAAATCCATTTATCATGCAGTCTGTAAATGTCAGGAAACAGTGGAAAATTATTTACTTCAACTTCCCAGCATCCAAGGTGAAATATTTAAGTGTTTTGTTTTGTCTCTACAGAAGTTTAAAACCAAAAGATATTCAGTTTACTAGTAAAGAAGACAAAGAAAACCAGCAAATACTAATATTTGATAAGCTTTAATTAATCAATTTTTAAAACTGATGCTGATTAATTTTCTGTCACAGACAAATCCCGTAATTGACCAATTGTTTTATCTATAAGTTAAAACCCGTACGCTGGCACATCCCTCGTCTCTTTGAGCACTGCATCAGAAACTGGTACCTTCACAAAAAAGCCAACAGAAATCAGTAACACATTCCTATGTTAACCCTGTTGGTTTTTATACTTGTTTTTTTCTAAATGTCCCTAAGCTGCACATGAAGAAGGCAGGAAAGACTCAATGCTACATTGTGGATGCCCTGGAAAGAGTGTTTGGCAACTTAGCAGATGCTTATTTCAAGGTCCATGATGTCCTGAGGTTCTGAGTGGCCAAGGCTGTCAGTGTAAACACACAGTGCCATCTCTGATGTACCATGTCTCCACCGTCTGGAATGGCAGTCTAGCCAAAAATGACAGTAGTTGCTGACACACTTAATGGCCTGACACCCCTAATTCATTTTGGTGACTTCTTTTGAAGCTCAGAGATGTGCTGTAAAACACCGCAACACTTCCTCACAGAGACGCCACAACGCCTGTGCAAAAGGGGCCTATCCCAAAAGGTTATTTGTGTAATAATGAAAGATAACCCACAGTGTCAAAATGGCTGAGCCAGATGATTTCAGTTACCTTGTGACTGAATCAGAACAAATGGAAAAAAGCTAATCAAAAAATAAGTCAAATGCTCTATAGTAATCCGATAAAAACCTGTTTGCATTATAAAAGGCTTAAGTTACCTTTTGGTTCCCACTCTGTGGTTTGGAGCGATGTCGATGGTGTCGGTGGCTGAGTCATGGCGGACAGCTAGACCCAGGTCCGCGATGCAGCATGTCCCATTCTTCTTCACTAGGATGTTCTTTGACTTCAGATCTCTGTGGGCAATAGCTGGCTTACCTGGAGACAGAGAGTCATGTATTTAACAAATGTCCTGCACTAACTGAAACGTAATATGAATAATTGAGCTTTCTATGCATGAGCTATAGGAGAATACTGAATATAAAAAAAGGAAAAAAAACTGGTGATGATAATTTTACTTATACTTGGTACTTCGATATAATACAGCTTTTTTTTTTATCTAGGGCTGGGTATGACCAAAAATTTCTATCACCACATGCTTTGAATTTAGGTCAGTTCATCAGAGTGCTTAATGATGTAGTTATACTTACGAGAAGTAAAGATTATACTGTATATGCGTCTAAGAGAAAAGGATACATTAACACTATTTCGATATCTGAAAAAAATGTGCTTCGAATTTCAATCCATCTCCAGTGGTTCTTGGTTGCAATTACACGTGGCTTTTTTTATATTAGACAGTTAGTCAACACACCCAAGAAGCTTGAAATGGGTTCATGTAAAGGGGGTGCTGGAGATGTTTTTAAGTTTGTCTTTTGGCCTCAAGCAGTAAAGGGTGAGCTCTCAGACTGACGTTTATTGTGACAGTAAGCACTGCCTTTGTGTGTAACAGCTGAGCCTGATGTCCACACAAGAGGAACTCTTTATTTTCATCCAGACACTCTCTTTGCTGTACGCTCTCTTTTCTATACATTCATACAACTCAAAGGAACTTCAAAATTTCACTCAAGCTGTAAGATTTCAAACTACAGTGGATAAGTTTTCACCTCAGTTTGCAGCACAGAGACAAAAAATGCTAAATGCTAATGAACAGCAGTTTTGGCCAGGCTTGCTTTAGAAAATGAGGATGTGGCCAATTCAGCAGTTTGGTTAGTCCAATCAAGTTCAGACATTTGTTCTTTATCTTCCTAAGGACATTTCTTTTTTTTTTTTTTTAATTCTTCAGTTTAGTTTTACAGAGGTAAGAATCTGTCTGTTAAATAATGTGATTTAGGAGAATCTGTTATTTGTACTGTGCTTTAAAATCTGTAAGAAAATCCATGATACAGAACTATTAATTGTAAAAATGCATACATGGTTTTGCACATTTCTATTCGCATCCCCAGGAAGGCATGCAGTATGTGTGCTGGGAACAAATATGAATGTATGTGTGTTACCTTGGGTGCCCACTATCTCCATGTGGAGGTGAGCGAGGCCGCTGGCTGTGGACAGGGACAGTTTGATCATGCCCTCCACAGTGACAGTGTATCGGTTCAGGTAGTCAAACAGGGAGCCGTGTTCATGGTAGTCTGACACCAGCCACAGCTGAGTCCACGTCCCATTATCTGCACACAGACAGGAAGATGAGCAAGGAGATAAGGAGATAAAGAAGAGATGGTTTTGTAGGCAGAAAGAAACTGCCTTCATTACATTCTCACTGATTTAATCTTCAGGCACAGTCACTACATGTCATTATGTATCATTTAGTTATTTTCAGAATATTTTAGGGTATTCAGAAATACCATCAATTGCCGTGTGAGTGCTACTATATACAGTTAGGTGAATAAGTATTTGTGACACAATTGTTGTAATTTTGCCTCTGTACACCTCCACAATGGATTTGAAACAAATCCATCAAGATGTGATCGAATTTTAGACTTTCATTTTAAATTCAAGGGCTTAACAAAAATGTTGCATTAAAAGTTTAGGATTTACAGACATTTTTATGCATATTCCCTCATTTACACAGGCTCAAAAGTAATTGGACCAACCAACATAATTATAAATACAAGTATTATTTTTTAAATCTTGGATGAAAATCCTGTGCACTCAATGACTGCCTGAAATCTGGAACCCATGGACATCACCAAATGCTGAGTCTCCTCCCTTAAGATGCTTTGCCAGGCCTTTACAGCAGCTGCCTTCAGTTGCTGCTTGTTTGTGGTTCTTTCTGCCTTCAGTTTTGTCTTCAGTAAGTGAAAAGATTGCTCATTTGGGTTGAGTTTAGGTAACTGACTTGGCCATTGAAGAATATTCTGTTTCTATGCTTTGATAAAGTCTTGGGTTGCTTTCACAGTATGTTTTCTGTCAGTGTTCATCTGTACTGTGAAGAACCGTCCTATCAGTTTTGCAGCATCATTCTGGTACCAGTTAATCTTGGTTACATCTGTCCAAAGAATCTTGTTCCAGAACTGGGGAGGGTTTTTTAGATATGTTTTGGCAAAATATAATCTGGCCTTTCAGTTCTTGAGTGTTACCAGTGTTCTAACTTTTGGTAAATTCTCTGTATTTACATTCGCGAAGCCGTGTCCTGATTGTAGACTCTGACAATGATTCGTCTACCTCCTCAAGAGTGGTCTTGACCTGGCTAAATGGCGATAAAGGTTTTTCTTAATCAAGTAATGAATTTTGCAATCATCCACTTTCGTTGTCTTGTGTGGTCTTCCGGGCCTTTTGGTGTTGCTGAGCTCGCAAGTTCATTCCTTCTTTTTAGGAATGTACCAAATTGTTAATTTGTCCTCTCCTAAAGTTTCTACTATCTGTCTGGTAGGTTTGTTTTGTTTTTTCAGCCTAATGATGGCCTCTTTCATTTGCATCGACACCTCTTTGGACCGCATGTTGAGAGTTCCCTTGATCAGCTACCAAATGTGAATTCAATCCTTGGAATCAACTCAAGACCTTTTATGTGCTTATTTGTAAAAATAAGCAACTATGTATTAAAATGGCTGTATGAAAAAAGAAATATATTCACACACACACAGTTTAAGGTTCAGGTTAGAATTAAGTTTAGATTAGGGTTAGGGCAAGGGTGGGGTTAGGCATTTAGTTGTGATTTTTAGGATATTTTTAGAGTTAGAGGGGCTACGGAATGCATTATGTGAATTAGTGTCCTCACAAAGATAGAAGTAAAATTATGTGTGCGCGCACACTTTTGGAGCTGTTGAACTGTGTGGTAATGTTTGCTTGTTCTTCACAGTGAACTGATACTCCCCCGTACTGTCAACCAACCTGTCTATTCACAGTGAATGCATGTCTGCACTACCTTCACCTTAAACAGACCTGCTTTTCTACTTTGACAAAATGATTTATCTGCAGTTAAATCAGCTCACACTGTCATTTGCAGATAATAAGCTCAGAATGGTGAGGATAATTTGCTTGGTTTGGAACTGATAGGGTTTAATCAATCTTGGGTCTTTGATGGCACTTATTTTGCCTCAGAACTTTGCAATCTGTTTTCATCATTCTTAAATTCATTTCTTTGTTAAATTATTTTTGTTTCTTCCAGCTGGCTCTAGTCGGATTTAGATCCTATTCTTCCTGACTGTATGCCAACCCTAACTCCTTCCCCACAATAAAATGTGTAGTCTTTTCTTAATTCAGCCTCTAAGAGCTCCTTCTGGAGGTTTCTCACCTTTGTTGTCAGCGGCAATGAAACCCAGAATGTTCTCGTGTCTTAGCATCACGGTCTGGTAGATCTCAGCCTCGCGGAACCAGGAGCGCTCCTCGCGAGAGGAAAAAATCTTCACAGCCACCTCCTCACCACGCCACTTTCCCCGCCACACCTCTCCGAAACGCCCTTTACCAATGCTCTCCTGGAGGATGATGGTCCTGGCAATGGTTCTCTGAACCAGTAGCGGCAGGCCTGGAAAGAAAAAAACAAAAATAAAAACATTTTCAAAGCTGAAGCAACATGGTGATAAGGAATATATTGTTAGTTTATGAAAAAAATTGAAATGAGGAAGGTGAAAAGATGGATAAAAGGAACAAGAAAGGAGGAGGAAGTTCATGGAAAATGTCACAGTTAATTACAATTGAAAATTGTTAAATTCACTTCTAACTTGTTGTAGAGGAGGCAGAAGCATCAATGTCAAAAAACTAAAAACCACAGTTAATAAACCTGAAACTACTAAAACAACATGAATCTTAAAAGTCATATTACTATGAGAATATGTTTTGAATATTTCAAGAATGAAATCTCAAAATCTTAGGAGATTTTAAAAATATTTTGAAAAAAAGTAATATTTGAGAAAAAACTATAAAAAGGAAAAGTCTGAGCGTTGAATATATAGGGAAACTGGACTTCATCATTACCAACATCACCTGCCCTGAAAAATAAACATAAATAATTTGGATCAAATTATATTGAGCTACTGTGGTGAGATCATGTGTCCTACTGTAAGTCAAAATTAATAATACCAATGACACAGAGAAGATAACTCTGTGCTGACTCTCCTGTCTCCACTCCAACATCCGATTCTCTGAAAGATCTCGATACGGATCCCTTAGATTTGGGGTTTTTTGTTTTGTTGTGCTTATTTTATTTTATTGTGAGCAACACAATAATTTTTTTTTTATTCTGAGAAAGACCTTGACTAAGCAGAAACACTTTACAGTGTAAAAACTACCTTATCAGTACTCTGGTGGATAAACTATGTCATGGTGACACAGTTTCTAAATACCTAATTTGGCATTTCTGTACTGACTCTTCTTTTATTACTCACTGGCTGATATATACGCTATACACTGATACAATATATCTGCAATAAGCCCATATTGACCGATATATTGGTCTGGCTGATTTATCAGTCTAGCTCTATGAGGGAGAATGTAAAACTGCTCCAAACACTGTAACACTATACAGTATAACTCAGCTATAAACCCTGAGTTATAACAATAAAAATATTATATACTTTTTTACAATTCACATATGTAAACTTTTAGCTTTGTTAAAGTAAAAGTTACTTTTGTGAAGTAAAGATAAAAATAATACACTTAATGTTAGCCAAACAGATCCTTATGTAAACTGAACATAGTTTACATAAGGATCATAAGGACCCCTGGGTTCCCACCTGATCCAGAGCCTGAGGTGGTCATGTCGTAGATGAGGTCCTTCAGTGTAGTTCCAACAGTGATGAAGGGATGGTCCATGGAGGGGTCCTCTTCGTTGGGCACCCGGTGGTGGTGGTGATGGTGGGCCCCGGCACCCCCAGCCCCCAGACCCCTGTGGCTATGGCAAACATAAAACGCCACAACAAGAAGCAGGCAGAGAACACACACTGGGCCGGCAATCACTGCTGCGAGGGCCACGGGGCCCAGGGGAGGAGGCTTTACGGTGGGGACTGCAGGACAGAAAGGAGACAGACGCACAGATTAGATTAGAATATATAACAGTTCAGAAGTTTTAATATGACCTGTGAGTGTAGTGGGTTATATCTGGCTCTGAGATTAACATCTGGGCATGCGAGAACAATATCTAAATCAACATGTGAGATATCAATTGAGGCCACACTGTCGGAAAGGTTAACTTCAAGCAAACGTTAACCATCACAACTACTGTAAATGCCCAACCCAGATCTGTGAGGACTGGCAAAGATGTCCTCACAGTTATTGTTTCAAACTAAATTTTTTTTCAAACAACCATAGAAAGACATGTACATATAGATACAAACATACACTAATTCCACATCCATCGTCCATCTACTGAAGCAAACAACTTTTTCAGCTTTTCTCCAAGTGCGAAAGACCCAGATGTCAAATACTGCATGAGAATCACAGTGTATACGTACATTTATACACACACACACACACACACACACACACACACACACACACACACACACACACACACACACACACACACACACACACACACACACACACACACACACACACACACACACACACACAGATTTATATATTAACTGACAGTGATGGCACTTTAATTAATTAGTTTAAAATGCAACTACAGTGTAAGATCTCAGTACCACCTTCAGTGGTAGTGGGAATGCATCTTTATTTTAAGAACACATAACTTTCTTAGCTAGTCCAGCATGGAGACAGAGTCAGCGGTAAGTCTGTGAGTGCAAATGTGGTGCTCATTGCCAAACTTCTGATTAAAAAGCTGGACACAGACAGCCAATGAAATCCTTTCAACAGTGCTGACTGACAACTCCTATACACTGTAATTGAATGAATTGTAATGTATTACCTGGCCTTTGAACATAGATATCTTTGTAATTGTGTGAACTGATGAAACTTGCTGTAAAAAACATTTGTGTGCCATTGGGCACCGAGTTAAATACAGATGACCATGTTTGTCCATTTTTTTTTAAATTAAAAATACCTTTCTGTTGTTCTTGACAAATACACTTAGGAACCAATTTAATAGAAACCAGTGTAAAATGTAGTCTAATACAATTTCTTTACTACTGTGTCGCACCATTACTTCCTCTTAGCTCCGAGGCTCTGATCGATGTAGCATATTCAGTGATTTAGAAGCGGGGTAACGATCACATACAGAACATACAGATCATTTTTGGATTATATTGAATTATGCTAATTTGAGAAGTTTCTATTAGTGTTTTTTGCTATGACTCTACATTGAAATCAACATTAAAATCCAGTGAAACTGCTGTGAATTCAAGCTGACTACAGCTGCCATCCTCCAGCACTGCCTGAAATCTTAAAATTGCATCAGCAGTATAAAAAGTGTGCAGCAAGATCAAAATATTCTAGGGGCTACACAAATGTCACTACTGAGAAAGCGACATTTGCATTGACTGTAAAGTAACTGGCACAGGCACAGTAACGCTAGTTTTTCCAGTTGGCCCCTAACTCCTGATGGTTGAAGGATATACTGAAGCCATAAAGTGTAAAACAAGTGCCCATATAGCTTACCAAACTAAATACCTAATTAAGATGGATGACACTGACCCACGAACTGAAGTAAATAATACCCAGATAGCATCACTGTACTGGGAAAAAAATGATTATTCACAAATTATTCACAAACAAGTAGGAATATCAAATCAATTTGTGCTGAAGCATTATTAAAACACAGCTGAACTGCACTGGCTTTGAATTGCAGTGTATCATATTACGTACTCATTTGTATCAGATCTGACTTAGATCATGCACCATGGACAATTGTCTGAGAGTGAGAGACCACACCTAAAAGAATCCTGTTCATACATTCAACATTTTTAATGAATCAGTTTTCAGAATGGGTGAATTTTGAATAATTGATTATGTTTTGCAGTGTTAATTTTCTGGTGCATAGAGAAAGTGGCCATACTAAACTGAAACAAAGTTTTAAATTTTTAATTGTCATTAAATAATATCAGGGGTGGCCAATAATGTGCCAGGGAGGAACCCCGGCTAATGATTAGCACTCCTTCAAATAGAGGGGAGGAACTCATCACTGAGGTGATCAGGTGGAACGAACACCTGAGGGCTGTTTGTTCTTAGCAACACATGGCTAGATACTCCTCTTTTATACTTTTGTTGTTTCTTTATCCTCATGCTACTTGTTAATGATGGTGGTGCACAATCCAAGCCTTTTGAGACACTACAGACGATCTAGAGCCTCCACAAGTATATGAGCAAGTGTGTGTGTTTTTACCAGGGAAGATTTTGAGGTCGGGCTCTTTGTTGCAGTAGTCCGTGGTACAGCACATTGGGTAAATACCAGTGTCACGTTTGACGGACGGGGCACAGATGAATGGCCGGTCTCGCGGAATCAGTTCGTTTTCATGTACGCACTGGCGCTGCTCGGTGGTCAGCCGGCTGCCTGACTTGCGGATGGCAACAAAACAGACGCCATCAGTTGTGCAGCTGGAGTTGGCACTGCAGCGGTCACAGTAACATTGGAGGGCTGGAGGAAGAAGGGAGGACAGAAGAAAGGGATAAAGAGTTACAATTGCTGCTTAACTTGCGTTTTATGCAAACGTCACAGCAGAGATGAACAACAAAAGGTCATTTAGGTTTAAATCATTTATCTCCTACACTTTTGTCCCATTTTAGAGACAAAGAAACCTGGCGTTTTGTATTAACCAAAGACTTAGAAAGTTTAAATCTGCCAGGGTCATCTTAGATTTCAGAGCTAGAGTTCAACCTAAGGAAACAGTTATTCAATAGACACTGAATATAATGACAGTATCGTCTCAAATACTATACCAAAATGGCCAACATGTGCAAGCTTCCGCCAAGGCCGATACTGGCCAGAATTTGTACACAGTAACAGTTTGAAATACTTAAGGCTGTCTATGCAGAGAAAAATATGACTCAACATTTGTTTTTAATTTTTGATACAAATCTGAAATTAATGTTTGTCCTCTTTTATAATCTGCGCTTCACTCATTTCAATTCACTACGAAGTACCTCATTGGGGAATGCATTTCCCCATGTCTGACGCACTGAGTGCTGCTTTTTTTTTTTTTTTTTAAAACACAATCAAAAACCTCAGTGTATCCACTGTGTTGTCTGAATTACATTTTTTATAAAAAGTTTTTTTTAATCCATCATGTGATAAAATGAAATCTCTTTGAACTAAAACAACCAACTTGGTGTGCACTTTTTTATTTTACTTTTCATATGTTAGGAAAACCTAGGAAAATATATTTTTTTCCCTTACTGTACCGAAGTCTGTATTTCACTGAACTCCTAGGCTGACAGCCAAAAACAGGTTTCTTAACCCTACTTTACACTGCTGCCTCCCTTATGTGTGTCTTTGTCTGTATATGTCTGGGTGTGTTGTGTGGGTATTTGGGAAGGAACTCTCACAGAAGGAATGTGAGACATTACATCACTCCAGTCACTTTACACACAGACTCATTTTCCTCTGAATATTTGCTCTGTTGCTGGCACTCTATGCATGAAGGACACACACACACACACACACACACACACACACACACACACACACACACACACACACACACACACACACACACACACACACACACACACACACACACACACACACACACCTGTAGTACACCGCAAAAAGGCCAAGAATCTGATGGTTTACAGTCCTACAAACTCAACATATGACTGGAACGCAAAATCAGGCCCTTTAGTTATTCTTTCCAGAAAATGCTGTATTCTTTTACATCATAGTAACAACAGACAGCCAAAGTACCACCCTATTTCTACACTAGACTCTGTTACAAAATTTACATGTATATTTACGGGGTTTTTAAAAGTACATTTAGTCAAGTGCTACACTACAGTATGTACTATCATTAAAATACTAAAATAATCTTTCCTAACATCTGGTGGCTGTTGTAGAAAACAACCATCATCACTAACAAATATGTCTCTTCTCTAACGGCTGATGTCAAAGAAAATTCAATAATGGGATTTGACAGATGAATTCTGATGGTATTCTATATTTTTCTTGTCAATAAATCCCATGTGCAGACCATAACCAGCAATGAATGTATCCTATTAGCAAGTATTGTGTGTTTACTGTATAGCTACCCGCCATTAGTTTAACATATACTCTAAGTATCTTCATTTTTACAGGCAACAAACTGACAAAAGTGAAGAAGAGTCACATACACGCGCTAGGAGTCAAAGCTAATGTTTACATGCCGCGCAGTTATAGTTTCATTCATGTATTTTATTTTAGTATAAACTGACAAATGGAAATATGATTTTGTGTGGAGTTGAACAGCAACACTGTGACTATATTAAGCTACCCCAAAGGCTGCTTATATGTGCAATATAATACCAACTTCCCATCAGCACACATTATAGACTTTTTAAAATTAAATAAATAAAAAGACCTGTCATACGAATGATGCTCCTGTCTAAAGTGATATTCAGGCATCTTTATTTCAGTCAAAGTAATATTTTCCTTCCAAACAGATGAGAAAGTATGCCTTATACTTGACAACTGCTTAAAGGCCAGCTCTCATTCCATCTGATAATTTAACAATTATATTTCTGTATTTCATGACAAGGGTCAAGTTTCCTCATTCATCCTTGATTTCAGCTGGTGAAAGGCTTTATTTTTGGCTATAATATGATAGAGGACTTAGAGGAAGTGTATAGAGTGTTAAAAATATTTTTTTAATTTTGCTTTATAACAACATGTAAAAAAGTTGGCTCAGAGAGGAAATTGGAGTTTATAATTGAATCTAAAGAATGTTTTATTGGGCATCAGGCCTCAGGCTAGCCAATTAAAGCCCTCCTTTGTCTTGTGTATTGCTAATTAAAACTAATTATTAATTGCAGCATCCCAGAGTCCAAGTGTTTCAGGGAGTTTAAATGTAAAATGAGTCAATTCCTAATGTTTCAACTCAACTGAACTTGTGTATTGCTATTGTGACAGCCCTAGGCCCTCTTCCTGGTGGTGCTGTGTTGCTGTGTGCTGTCGTAGGGCTTCCTTTGGGTGGAAGCTGAGGAGGAATGATTGTTAGGTGGAACACTTGGCCAGTGTCCAGCAAGATTATTTGACCCCCCGCCTGCCCATGGGTCTCACGTGGTGTGCTGGTGCCTGTCTACATGCCACGTGCCCAGCATCAACTTTTGTTTGCATTATCTTTTGTTTTGCACTTACAACAAGCCAATTAATCACGCCAACACATCCATGCATTACACTACACCACTGACACTGATCTTCAAACTCCATGGTTATTTCTCTCTCTTTATCTGAATAAACATTGGTTAAATATGGTTAAGTTGTTGTGTGTCTCTCTACTTTGTTGTTGCCCGTAAGCCGGTCATTACAAATTGTGGGCTCGTCCATCCTCTGCTTAATTCTGGTAAATTGGTTAAATTTGAGTAAGTTGAGTTTGACAGTGTTTGACAGTTTTGGGTACACAAGAGTGCGTTTCTTTCCAGTTTAGCGGGCTGTTTTTGGATGTCTGTTGATAGGGAAGTGGTTTTCCCGTGCGCAACTGATAAATTGGCCAGGTAGGGGTTTTCTCTTGTTATGTCATTAACCTTAAATGGTGTAGTTGCTATGCTCTGGGGGACGCCCTGGAGTTTGGCATGATTAGTTTGTTTGATAACGCATTTTTCTGTGCAGGAGATTGATTTTGTTCTGCTGCTGTGTTGTTCAGCTGCAGACTGTGGTGAAGACTGAAGAAGGTAAGTTCCTGTTCAAGGGTGTGCATTAATTGGAGGAGTGTTTCCCCTGGCAGAGTGTAGAGGCGTCTCTCCTTTTGGGTTTCGTCAGAGTGGGATTACAGTGTTGGGGCACGGTAGTTAGAGATTCTCTTTTTCCTTTCCCTTTATGTTGCTCAGTAGCGCTTCCGCAGTTTTGGGGTTGTTGCCAGTTTTCTGGTCGCTTCTCCTGCGCTAGCGGGCTTTATGTACACAAATACCCTCCGTCACACTTCATGAAGACTAGGGGGGAGTTATGTAGTTAGATTTTTGGTTAGGCAGATAGATAGAGGGGAAGCTCTATTTGGAGGCTGTCTGCCTTTCTTGTGCGCACTGGTGGGTTTTGGCAATTATCTTACTCTCACACCAACACTTCCATTACACTAGACAACTGACACTAATCCTCACACTCCCTGGTTATTTGTCTCTCTTTATTCAAATAAACTGGTTAATTATGGTTAAGTTGACAGTGCGTATCCCTTCTTTGTTGTGGCCCGTGAGCCGGTCATAACACTATCATGGTTGTTTTTCTTTGTTCCTAGAAGATGCTGAAGCCCCAGTTCAGAGGTATCGTTAATCACCTCTAAACACTGGGAAATAGCGGGCCAGACAATAACAGAGTCAGGCATGTGCTTAATGTAAGGAAGTCTGCTTAGCAATCCCTTAGGCTTCAAAACATTAGCAGTGTTGTTAGGGACTGCTATGAATAAACCAGGTCACTCACTCTCAGTGTCCTTGCCCACAGCAAAGGGGAGACGGAGAGCTTGTAGTCTGGTATCATTATGCAGCTCAGAAACATATGCATGGCTGGCCAGCTTAAAGCAACACAACACCTTCTGAGAAAAGATATTTGAATAATTAACAGGGCAGGCAGTCTGTCTGGTGTAAAGGCGATTCCAGACGCCTTTAATACCCTTTAATACCTTAAAGGGTATTAACCCTTTAAGTATCAAAAGGTACAGTAGTGGAAATCTGCCCTATGGTGCAACATCTTCACAGTGGTAATGTATGGATGATAAGTAATTAAGTAAATACCAGTAAAAGTCGTCATAACATTACTTACAATACAATACACCACCACCATGTTTCAATGTAACAACAGGCTCTCCCGCTCATGGAATTCATGGAATTGTCTGAAGGTGAATTCCAGACAGGCATAGTCAGGGAGATGAGTAAAGTACAACAGCAAACAACAGTGACTGTGTGTGTTTACATGTCTTTCTTTGGTTTTGTGGACACAATTTGGTTTGAAGCCATCGTAGTAAGAACATTTTCGCATTATATGTCTATATACACGTCTACACAAACACAAACACACACACACAAACACAAACGCAAACACAAGCGCCCGCGCGCACGCACACGCACACACACACACACACAGAAGACCTTTGTTGTTATGCACTGGTAATGAGTGCTAAATATTGGATATGAACATGGAATACACATGAAGATCATGAATCAGTCAGTGTTTAGAAGAAGAGGAAAAAGCTACCCAGGCTGACAGATGTCTAGATGCAGACAGCACTTGTTGGTTTTTGAGTCAACAACACAGATGAGTCAGCAACAGACACAGAGGAAAACAAAACAAAAAACAAACACTGACCATTACTTCTGTTATTAAATAGGGCAACAGTGTCTGCGACTATTATTTCTGCTTCCGCTTTTGGCATCTGTTTTTGTTCCATTGTTAAATTAGCAGAGATGCAGCTGGCTTGGCCTGAGCAGCAGGCATTTGAGGAAGATTTTATTAAAAAGCAGTCACCTGCAGAGATTTCAAATTTCAATGCCCATCCATAGTCTCGAGGCAAAGAACTGAATTCTTTTATGAAAGAACTGAACAATAATCCAAATAACACGCCCTCTACCCGAGGATGCAGCCTCCTACTTTTTATTAAGACTCCTCTCTTTCTCTCAGTAACACAGCTAATGTTTCTATGTGTGTATGGCCACGCTTCCATCTGCAGATAACCCTGTACAACACCAGAGAGAAGACTAAAGAAAAAATAAATTCCTTTTAGACATCCCTAAAAGGAACTGAGTGAAAGGATACCTTAAGTACAGTGGAAAAATGGTGGTTTACTGATGATTACTGCTCAGGGAAAAAACACAAATTAAATACAAAATAGATCTAGATGTATAATTCTGTAACAATGTTCTTGATGAATACATTTAGGTTTTAAGGACAGATTTAGCTAACAAATGCTGTTTTTAGCAGGACACACTTATGGGGGTAGTTAATTTATTTCATTTTCTCACTGGTGCCTACAGCAATATGTTGTAAATAGTGGTTCCTGGTTATGACGATAGTTTCAGATATTTGTCTCTGAGATGTCTCTCTCTGGAATTTCATTTGTGATGCTCACATCATTGAAACATGGCAATTACAGAAACAAAATCAAAACAAAATGAGACGCAACAGTTTTCATGAGGACAATTTCTTTGGAAGAAATTAGTTCTTACGAAAAGCTGTGGATTATTCAGAGTAACAGGAACTTTGTTTCTGGAAAGAGATGTTGCTGCTGAATTATTTCAGTACTATTCTAAATGCCAAGGACAAGCAAGGGTTGGTAATCTTTTTTTAAATAAAAATTCAAAATAGTGTTTCAACATGGGCACCAATTAAATACTTAATCTTTGTTATCATTTGTTAATGGATAGAAAATTGCCAACACCTTTGATAATTAAGAATTTATGACATTTATAAATGATATTGACATTGTCTTATGAGAGGATTTGCTTTTTTTCCCCTGTTTTAATCATTGTAAATTGAATATCATTGGTTTTGGACCATTGGTCAGAAATAAAAAAGACATTAAGATGTCATCTTGGGTTTTATGAAATTGTGGCATTTTACACAATTTTCTGACATTTCAGTAACCAATTAAAAGAGTAATTGATAATAAATATATCTGTTACCAGCTGCCCTAATCAGACAGACATTCTAAAATGTTAGTTAAGATTAGACAACATAGGTTGCATTCAAATATATCTGAATTAGTTTATCACTCTACAAATATTAGCTTTTATTGTTATTGGCTGACATAATAAAATTTGATTGTATATTGACATACAGTATGTTTTAATAAGTCAAAATGTATCAAATACGAATAATCTGGTATTTTGAGAAATCCCAAAGAAATACCTGCATTACATGGAACTTCATTATTGAAGACACTGCTTCTAATTAAATCCTAAAATATTTGACATGTAAAAAAAAGTGTGGGACTTTTGTAATAAGGACAGTTATAGTGTTAAAATGACACCTGAGACCGACGATCACACACACAATGTGTCTGATATGATAGAGGAAGTATTAAAGGGAAGCCAAGCACAAGGACAGGCTCTTACAGTGTGGTCAGAAAGAATGTGGTCGACTAATCTGACACGCTTCTTAGGATGACGCCAGGCTGACAACCAGACTAAACGCACACAAGATGGACCAACAGCCAGCCTCGCTGCTCCCACGGCTGGTCTGGCCTATTTTGATATGAAGCGTGCGTGCGTTCCCCTGGGAGTTAGAGGTGTCTGGACAGAGTAGAGCTGTAGTCACACAGTGTGCATCTGAGAGAAGGCTCTGATTATGAACAACTCAGTAAGGTCTAAAGACAAAGTGCTCGTCCCTTATGTGTGTGTGTCTGAGTGAGTGAGTGAGTGAGTGAGTGAGTGAGTGAGTGAGTGTCTGTCTCTCTCTCTCTCTTTCTGTCTGTGTGTGTGAGTGTGTGTGTGTGAATAGTGTGGTATCTGTGCAAGCGTGGAATCTGAGCTGGTGTCTAGTTATTAGTCTGTTCTTATTCTTATATGGATGTTTGATTCTCCATCTGTCCCTTCTCCTCGTCTCATGTCTTTTCTCTCACACCAAGTATATAGATAGACACAGCACAGCTCTGTGTCTATCAGCTGTTAATGTGAAGCTATAACACCTGATGTCCATTGGATGCAGCTGTGTTACAATCTGGCTGCCAGAAATGATCCACTGCCACTTGGGCTGTTGCAAATTACTTAATTTATCCTGATTTTAGGGCTACATAAATAAGCTTTATTGTGAGGCTATTATTAATTCAATACTGTTGCTATTTAAATGCGAAAGATGACACAGTTTAAACACAAATTAAATACTTGTTTATTATGCAAAATTTTTTCAGTGGTGCCATACTGAAAAGCAGTTTCTATTCAGGATAAGGCAGAGCGCCACATCACACACACAACTTTGAGATTACTATAGTTACAGATTATTTTGTCTCTGAAGGGTGTTTTCTTGATGCACTGGATTTCTAAATGCTAGGGACACAGCATAGACCTCTCCAATCATGTTGGTAAATCAATGATCCACCATTTTTTGACTTTACTTGGCCCAGCTCCTTACGCTCGGTTCAATATCACAACTTATATTTGGTAGAGATGACAACAGCTGTTTTTACTGTAGCCTAAATAGAAGATGAATAAAACCACATAACCCGGTTTTATCCATCTTCATTTTTTTCTGGAAATATCCAAAAATAACACCAGTTTCCATGATGGATTACAAACCTGGATGGATAATAATGGCAAATGACAGCTTGTAACAGAAAAATAGTGCCCTACAGGACAGTTTTTAAAGCAAGTCCGTACATAAGTGCATCACAGAAATATAAATCTAATTATCAGACGAGTGCTTTTCCAGTCGTTGGTGACTGGAGCAACCCGAGGGGTTTAATACACACACACACACACTGAAGTGTAAGAAAATAAGGGCCTAGCCTAATTGAAAAAAAAAAAAAAAAGTGAACATAGTGGTTGTGGTGGGTGCTTGCCATCCCCTGCAGTTGGCTTGTCAGTAGCATGGTGTTACAATATTGCAGTTATCGTGACAGCCCTAACTGTCACTCCAGCCACTGTGCCAATTTCAACAGGATGTCGTCTCTTTACATGAGCCGTGAGAGAAACTCTTCTCTCCTCCCTGCTGTCTTAACACACTGATCTATTTTGCCTAACCAGCAAAGATAGAGCTACAAAGTATCAAAATAGCCATGATAAATGAGCAGCAAATGTGTACTCAGCATGCCTGTAAAACACAAAAAAGGAGAGCAAAATAATGCAAAAAAGTGCTGAAAACAGAGCACCTTAAGCCTTAAAACACTTGGATCAGAAACATCAAGGATAAACAAACAAAACAACACAAAACTGGTTGCAGATGAACAGAATTCTTCAAGATTCTCAGCCTCTGAAATGATAGTAGATACGTGACCAAGCCTGTGCACGACTGAAATGCTTTAACCAGGGAGGAAAGATTATCAAGTTGCAGTGTGGGAAGTGTAGGATTCAGGCTTGTTAGGACTTGGCACCTACTTGGGTCTAAAAGTCAGCATACCTCGACCTCTGCTGCTTCGACTTTGACTATTCTTTTTTTTTTTTTTTTTTTTTTTAAATTCTGTTTCTAACATGCCCCCAAATTTGATTTAGGTGCAAATACTAAATTGTTGGAGTCCCCCCTTAAAAGCCTGGATCAGATGTGGATCTGTTGTAGCAGCTGTAGTATTTAGACAGCTTTTATTATATCCACCATCAACAGAATACTGAGATTTTTATGCAGTTTTCATCTGACAGCATTACACTGGAGGCATAATGCACCGGAGGAATGCCGCCAAATCATGTTAAAGAGACAAAACTGTTGTATTTTAACAGTGCACAACGGGAAATCATTGGATCAGGATTTACTGTATATAGTCAATGCTGATCAACAGAAAAAAAATTGTTGATCGGTCTGGTTGCAGAAACATCACTGCAAAATGCTTCTTTCAGGTAATGTATTAGACAAAGATACAGTACATCTTTCCTGAGGAAAAAAGGTAGCATATTTGTAGCGTTCATTAATATGGTCGAATGCAGGCTGAAGAAACAGGAAAAGAGCTGCTAAAGAGAAACAAGGAAGAAGAGAGAGGCCAGCCAATTATTCAGAGAAAACTCAGCTTTAGGTGAGCTGGAAGACAGTTAGTCTGGGTGTGTGTCACTTGGCACTTGCAATTGCAATTCAGGACCTCTGAAGCTCTACAATTTCATCTCTGTGATAGAGGCTGAAAATGTTAGGAGAGGAAAATAAACAAGGAGGGCTTGCTCAGCTTTTGGTACTGAAAGTACTTATCCCTTCACAGTTATCTATCCTATCAATGAAATCAAGCAGAATTAGTCAGAGTTTGGATTTCACTGTTTCTGGTTTCTGGGATTTTTTACATCATCATATTCACCGTAACTCGCTATCTCCACGGCAGGTCAGACCACCACCCAAACTGAGTGTCCTTGAATTTGCATCCACTGCCATATCTGGCAACCTTTAAGAACATGCTGGGTTTGATTTTGAATCAAGTATACCAGAGTCCTAAGGCTTACAATAAGCCAGGCTGACCCTTTGTGCCAGCTATTCTCTCCCCTTAATGCTTAAAGTTCACTAGGCTGTGAAATAGACTAGAGAGAAAAAGCAGTAGTGTGAAGAGTGGGGTTAGTAGGCCAGTTGTTCATTCTTAAAGTCTAATCTAGAGAGTGTAATCCAGAGAATTTCAAATAATTCCGAGGAAAGCTCTCTCTTCACCTTGTTTAAATCTGAATCCTGAGAAACTAAAACGCAGTTTTCTGTAGTTGCGTCAAAAATTACGTCAGGCTTAAATGTACCAGCCCACAGCCTTTTACCAGTGTACTCTGTACACCCTGCAGAAAAGTACCGTGGTCCTGGAAAAAGAGGGTGTGAGCTGATTTTATTTATAAAGAAAAACTAAACCATCTCTGGTTACAGGTTCCTTAAATTTCTGGCTTTGCTTCTTTTCACTGTTTCACAAATAAAATATCCTTGGGTTTGTAATGTTGGTCAGACAGAACAACAGAAAAAAATATCCAAAGACATCTCTTTGAGTTCTGACAAAACTGTGGCAGATGCTTTCACTATTTTATTAACTAACAGGTTAATAAGTTTGACAAAAATTCTCAACGCAGGTTCCACCAACTGGATGCCTTTTCTAGACTTTTCAGCTTTATTGTGACTTCAATCAATGGATGGAGCTGAGCAACTGAACAACTTGAAACGAAAAAACTATTGCAACTGCTGATGGGGACCATGAGATGTGGTTGAAAGCTCCGGAAGTGGAAGTGGCTCTTGTATTTTTGTCAAACAAATTTTTCCAAGGTCAAAATGAACCTTCAAGGTCAAGATTAAGTGATTTCATTGAATGTTATCTAATTAATTAACTGTAAATACATCGAAACAAAGATTATCATTGGTTGCATAGGAATGTCAATGAGACTAATTGTCTTACATGCAAAATCTGACAAGTAACAAGTAAATAGCTGTCAGATAAAATTAGTGGAGTAAAAACTACATTCTTACCACAGAAATATAGTGAAATTTAAACATAGTTTCTAAAAAAGGAACTAATACAAGTACCAGTATTTCAACTTGAGTGCACACTTTATGGATTATTACTAGTACCAAATAAACTGACTGCATGTATAGGGCTGAAACTAACAATTATTTTAAATATCTAAAAATCTGTTGATTATTTTCTGGATTAACCTGTTCATCATTTGGTCTATAAAATGTCAGAAAATTGTGAAAAATGTCCATCACAGTTTTTCTTCTCATCTGAACAACTGCCAGTGATATAAAACAGAAAAAAGCAGTATATTCTACATTGGAGAAACTAGAAACAGAATTATTGGAGAATTTGATTAAGTAAATTGATTTACTCTATTAACTGATTATCAACATTTTTAACTGGTTGATTATTTGAGTAATTCTTACAGGACTAAGCCTGTGTTTTCATTAAGCATACATACATCTATTTTTTGTTCATTAAGAAAGCTACAGCAACAGACCTTGTTTTTGAACTGTCAATTCTTGGTATGTTGCCCATATTTTCTTTGTAATCTCATTTTTGAATCAACATGGAAGAAACGTGCAAATGATCAGCAGTGCCATCTGGAGGTTCAGTCTATGTTGGACCCTTATAGCCAGACAGCGCTGCCTTCTGTCCTTCCCAACACATAGAGCCATGAAACACCATTTTATATCAGTGTTACACATTTTGCATTGTTTGCTGTGTAGTAGCCAGGTAATAAAGGAACAATAAATTACAAAGCTGCCCATCATCAGTTAGAGGCTGTAACACATTTATCCCTCCATCTACCCCTCATCTCTCTTCCTCGCCTAGTGCCCTCTCCTTAATTACATCCACCCCATCACATTCTCCCACCCTCATTTATTTTTCTTTTCAACTCCTTCCCTCCCTCCCATTCATTAATTTTTACAATAATAGAAGGGAAAATGCTGAGATGAGTGTCAAGAACAAATAAAATAAAAGGAATCTGCGGCTAGTACAAGTCAGTATTTGGGATACAAGCATGAAATTAATTCAGCATAATCTCATTGGCTTTAGATGTGTTTGCATCTGAGCATAGTGTGGGATTGAAACAGTGTTTTCTTACAGTGACAGGTTAAAGACACTATTCTGGCGGCAATGTTAGCACCTCCAAAGCTCATACAAATCACCGTCTGCAGTGAATAAAGCTTTGAGTAAGTACTGTTGAGATGGGATGTTGTATTTTCTGTAGACTGTTGAAAGGAAGGACCTGTAAAGGATATGTTGGTACTGTGTCTACAAGTAAGGTCCATAGAATTTGATTTGAATATCTGTGTCTATTGGTATATATTAAAAACTGCATTTGTATGAAACTGTACTCTACAAAATAAACTTGTCCTTGAATTTGATGTTGTTCAAAACATTTAAATACAATGTCATTTTTATGACAGCTTCATGTCATTAAATGTAAGCATTCGTGATGTCTTGTACATAATTTTATACAACCTTCTCTGTAAATAAGCATGACATTATTCTATGATTAAACAAATGGTTGAATCACTGAACTCGTTTTGTTTTGAAGCTTCCATAGATTCCTGCACATACATTTAACATATTCATGCTGTAGTTAAAAGGATCAATGTAACTCAAGACAACTAATCCCTGCTGTCAAACAGATGTGGTTGTGTGAAGTTCTAGTTCTATCACAGCTCCTGGTGATGATCTGTTGCCATTCCAATCAGTGTGCTAATGTCTTCTGGGTGCTTTACCAAATAGGTCGATATCATGAAATTCACATATGACCGTATATAAATGTTTATTATGATTTAAAATTAATACTTAATGATGTATTTCCTTTGTTACTGACAGTCTTTATGGACATTTATCTATGGATGGACCAATGTGTTCTGCTGGATTGGTGTTAGAGCCAGTACAGCCCTTACTTTTTTGTCACACCAGACATTTTTGCTAGTCATTGCAGGAAAAAAAAAACTGTGTAATTGCATTTAATTGTAACATTAAATGACTGCATTTCATTTAGGTGAGCTAGTTATAGATTCCTGGTATTGTGCATGCTGGCTCACTGTCATGACTTACTGGGACATTTGATGGAACAGAGCCATCGTGAACAAAACTTCACCTTTTGCACCTTTGCTTTTTCTGCTGTGACAATTAAAACTGTCTGCTGTGTAAAAGATCTACTATACAAGTCCGTGTTAATGTCCAAAAATTCTATGTTTCCCCTATCAGTTACATTCATTAACGTTGGCTGTCAACTCAGTCTGTAGTGCCTCTCAATGTGGTATACAGATTTTAAATTTGGGTTAATGACAGAACTGGTTTTTGACTATTAATTGGTACCAGCAGATACCCTGTGTCGAAGTATCAGGTATCAGAGAAAAAGTTATGTAACTTTATTTTAATCAGGTAGTCTCATTGAGATCAAGTTTCCTTTGCAAGAGTTAACTGAGTAAAGCAGAGAGAAAATAAAACAAACATAACAAGACAAACAAAAGGACAAATACATACAACAAATATATCCAGACAAAAAAAAAAAAAAAAAAAAAAAAACACAAAGCATTATAGACAATCACAAACATCACTAAATAGATTTAAAGGTAAAAGTTTAAAATGGAACAGTGGGATGAGACAACCAAATTTTAAAATCCTGTGTAATATATTCCATTAACAAGGTGCAAAGTAGTGAAAGGCAGTCCTCCATAGTTCACTATTTTAGCTGAGGTAAATAAAATGAACATAATAGAATGTAGTTCTCTTCTTGTTGCTAGTAAAGACCAGCCAATTGTTTCATATAGTGCACAGCGATGCATACAACATTTGTCTACTGTAATGAAATGCAAAACCAAATTGATAAACTGTAAGAAGTTCTTTAAGGTAGAGCAAGCATCATGAGAATAAAGGATATCCCCACAGTAAAGCACAGAGATGATGGTTGACTGTACAAACAAATGTTATTCCCACATAAGAAACCCATTTCAGGTTGGATCAGTACATCTCTACACAAAGCAAAAACAATTTTTTCTTTATGTTTATGTCACTTCTCGGACGAAGCCTGCAAAGCAGAAGAAGAATGCTATAGTCTTCCTTCGGCTTTATATGCTATTCAAGAAATACAAACACAAATTTAAGCTAAGATGACATGCCGTGTACGGTAATTAAAATAAGTAAAGTATAGCCTCAAAGTATCTCTTACCACATCAATCATATATGAGCTACAAACATTTATTTAAAAGAGTGTGTAAAACGCAAAACATCTTGGCAAAACAATTGTAATGAAGCCTTTTCCAGTGGAAATCCTGGGTAATATAGCTAGCTTTCATAGATGTTTTTTTTTTTTTTTAAATGTATGGTATAAAAAAAAAAAAAATCTTACATGGGCTCCCAGCATGCCAAAATAAACATTTTAAATAAATCAAATTAATCTGAATCATTACGCAGCTCCACGTCAACATGCTTCAATAAACAAACAACAATAAGGTAATCTTCCCATTAACTGCTGAGCTGGCTTTACATGAAATGTTCATATCATTTTCAGACTACACTGACACATCATGGGAACTAGTTCCTGGTCTGGAGACAATGAAGCGAAACCAAATTATTCTAAATAGGGCTGTCCTCATCTAGCCCTTCCCCAGCTGGCTCTCCCTCTGGATTTCCCTCACACACTTTTCATTAGTCTTATCAGGCCAACTTAAAAGAGTTCTTTTAATGATTATCATGTCTCAGTGCAGCTCACTCCTATCTACTTCATATATGGCAGAGGGATGTATGAGAGAGCCAGAGGCTGAGGCTTTTAAAAAGGCTGGGTGAATAAAATTAGTTTATATCAATAATTCATTACATATTTTTCTTCACTGGATTCTGTCTTGAAGCAGGAATACAAGAGGAGTTAATGTGGAGTCATATTTTGTATTATGGGAAGCAGGTTCTGCACTCCGCTAGATTTTATACCGTCTATTCCTTCCTCAGGTTTCACTTGCTTTTCGACCACTGACAGGCTTCACCATACATTCCCACAATTATTTAAATCCTGGAACAGAAATTCAGATAACTCCTGACTTACTCAGATGTGCTGTAATTATAAGTCTGTCTGCAACCATTCAAAAGGTTCTTACTGTCAACAGATATCATGAAACAACCAAAACCAGCTACATATTTGTCTCTCAATACTTTCTGACATCCCTACACAACCGGGCACTTCAATTTCTAACAAATGTTACTCAAACAGGAAGAAACACTGCATTTGTTGGGTGACTATTTTTAGCTAAAGATTAATACACATTTAGTATTCTAGTGAGTATTTCTGTCTGCATGACGCTGTATTTGGAACTGAGACAAAAGAAACTTAATTTTCAAGCCTCTGACCACAGCCGGCATCGCTGATGGGTATGGTTTGGTGAAGTCAGAAGTGTGCTCGGTTGCACCTGGAACTATACCTAACATTAATGTCACAGGGTCCTTGAGTACACCTGTACATCACTGAAGAAGAGTGAGAAGTTGAACCTGATTTTCACCTGGTGTCATGTTACTGTTCAAGATAATTTAGAATTGTTTTTTTGCGATATTGTAAATAAAAATCTGGCAACAGGAAACAATAAATGGGGGTAGCAGTAGTTATCCCCCCCCCATGAGCCTGTGATATCTTAATTATTAATATTTCATTTCCACCCTTTTTACAGTATGAAATTGTTTTATGATAGGATGGCACCCCTACAAAAAATGAATCTCAACAACAATCCCAACAATATGCAAGAGTTAGTTGTTACTAAATTTGTTAGTTAAACTGCTGAATGGAGGTCATCAGTATATAATGTGGAGACAGCACAGCACTATGGCAGAAACAGCTGTGGGATTCGTTCAATGTGCTGTTATCTTTGTTCCACCTGTCACAGCTGAAGTAAATTATTAGCGGCGACAACAGTGTAACATGCCTGAATACAGCTTTGAGACAGGAGTGCAGCATCACTGTGCTGCTCAATGGGACTCAGTGCAGATTTACCCTTTATGCCCAACCAAGTGTGCACACTGTAAAATTAGCTGATAATGCTGTTGCAACTTTTTGTCTGAGTTTATGAATGTGTCCCTTGTCCTTACCCTTCTTGAAGTGGTAAACAAGGTTGTTAGACCTCTGTACAGCACTCTGGCTGTAGGGCTGATCTACTGATCTAGGGATTTCAAAACCAGCTACAAAGTCACCTGGTATTAGCATGCGATCTGCGGGTGCCTGTAGCTTTTCCATTAGGTTTGTTTAAGATAGCAGGAAGAGGCAAGATTAAATGACTTTTCCTCCTCTTTCTGTTGTGGTTAAGAAAAAAAGAAAATGGTTTTCTTTGTCTTCTACCACAATAATCTGGATGTCTTAAGGTTTTAGAGTGTTGGTCGAAAAAAAACAGAAATATAAATACAATTGTGAGAAATTGTGATGTGTATTTTAACAATTACTTGATTAATCAAGAAAATCATCCACAGATTAATTGTTAAAGAAAACAAACCTAAATTCCACTTAACAGATGTGGTCTGGCCTAACCACATTCTGACTGCAATGCATTCTGTGTGCATTTACAGTTGCATTAAGTTTTTTATAATCCAGATGATATATCCAGATACAGATTTTATGTTTATACCTATCACAATTTGGTCTCTGCATGTAATTCTATGTTTTGGCAGTGAAGTGTATGGAACTACACTGCAGACTAGAGTCTGCTAAGAGTGACAGCCAGAGGTAACTTGTGACAGCTGTGTCACATAAGTGGCTCCAACAAGAGCTTAACACATACTCACCTTAGTACAAACAAGAATTTACGCCTTTAGTAGATTCTGAAAAAACGCTATAGTTACATCAAAATTCTAGACTCATACTTACCTAGTAGAACAAATTGCTCAGATTTAGTGTATCAATGCATGAAGTAGTACTGACAAACTAACAAACATTTTAAAAAAGAAGGCTGGTAGTTTTGTAATGTTTGCTGGCTGTACAAGTTCACCATGTAAAGTAAAATATATAATACAAGCTGAGATGTACAGTAGGTGCTGATGTTTATTTGTTTACTTGCCTTGGTGCTTGTCAATTACAATATTTAAAGTCTGTTCAAAGGAAGGGAAGCAAAGATCTATGAGCTGATGGCCTTAAGAGACTTCATGAAAGAGTTACATTGAATCAATATCTTAGTTGGTCTCTATGCTCAGTGTCAACAGGCAGCCAATCAAAAAGCTATTCACAAAAGATGAAATTAATCACAAGTCCAGTGAAACTTGTAAAGTTTGTACCTGCGTGAAATAATGGGCCATTTAAAGAGTGACGTTACACCGACATTAAGATTCTCATGCCATACTGTGTTTTGAATTTCTGAAAACTACAAGTCAGTAAGTGTACAGTTATAGTGAGTTTAGCAACTGAGTACTTCAACTCAACTTTTAAACAAAGAGACCTGCCACGCTGTGCAGCAGGGCAGGAAGAAAAGAAAGAATAACAAAAAAAAAAAAGTGCCAGATCAAGTCAACATAATATTGTTGACAGAAATGTTCATACATATGTGGTTTGTAATAATTTAAGCTATTAACATTATGATCTACAACACAAAAAGGGTCACTGTAAAATATGAAGATCAAAAAATGCTCCAAAACAGCTCTGTCATTTAATGGTACAGTAAATTTTGATAAGTCCCTTTTTGCAAAACATAGTGTACAGACTTTTCCAGGTAAAGGCCACAGAACGGTACATGTTGCTGAAAAACTTGCTAATTAGTACTATGAATTATAGCCTAAGGTTTTGCTACAATTTGGTTCTCCCAATAAGTTTAGTGTAAAACTTAATGCTAGAAAAGGACATGGATATTTTTTTCATTACAACAATTTCAGCACTCATGGTGTGCATTGCTGTCTGCCATAGTGTCTTTTTAGATAATACCAGTGGGTATCATGATAGCATCGGAAGTCAGAAATTCTACACATAATGACTTTAATTACTTAAAATTACAAAATGCTCAGTACAGCTCATAATGTGTTTGCTTTTTTAAATACAGTTTGATGCTCAAGATTAATTGGGCTCACTGCTGGAGTACATTTACTATGGTGGCAATCATGCAAAAAGTAGAACCTATGAGGACAGTTGTTTTTACTCTAACATGTCACAATATTTTTTTTAAAGTCCATTACTATTTCCCAGTGCACAAGGTGACATCTCTTGTCTTGTTTTGTCCAAAAAACATTGCGAAACCCAAAGATGGATCAAGCAAATCTTTGGCACTTTTGCTAGAAAAAAAAGAAAGGTACTAGTGATTAATTTACTGTAGATTGACTGATTAATTAATTTATCGTTGCAACTCTTAATCATCTCAACTTCTGTATTTTTTCCAAGGTTGAGTATCAAAACATTTTAAACTTAATGGTCAAACACTGATCTTGAAATTATTCTATACCTATGATGTATTTGTTGCTAAGGGGAGCAGGATAAAGAATGTATCATGAAGACAAAATATAGCCAAAAAATCTTAAAAGTCTGCTACCCTGCCCAAACTGCCTTATTTCTAGCCACCAGTTGCTAATAGTCCAATTGTTGGAACAAAAGCAAATTAACTATATATCTTAAAAGTGGTTTCATTCAGTTGAGAGTGATCACATTTCTAGGTGAGAGTGAGAAATGGATAGTGTATGCACACTGAGAGCAAAACCACAAAGAATACTGAAATTCTACTTTGAAGGAACTGGAACCATTTCTGTACAGTGACAGGGAATCTACTGTTGACCAGGTACCGAGTGGAATAGGGAAAGTAAGCCACCAAACAACAAAATGACTGTTTCAATTTGTTCATGAAGAGGGGCGGTTTCTATTGTACTATAATACAACAGAAAAATAAACATGTTGAACAATAATTCACTATCCAATACTGTGAAACATCTATCCTGAAGTCTCCTGACATCCAGTCAGATGAGTCGGGCGTGAACTGCAACGTGTCTCAATTAATCTGAAACAGAGTCTGGATGTATCCAGATACAAACACCAGGGACCTGTTCCAGAAAACAAATTTAACAAACTCTGAACTTAACCCTGAACTCTGAGTTGACTAACCTTGAGATGGGAAACTCAAGAGTTTTAGGTTCCACAACAGCTGATCCAAGTTATTTCTGTCAACTCTGAGTATGTTTACTCTGAGTTAAGCAAGTGCATGGTGAATGAAAAAAAGCCATCAGTGGAGCTCCAATACATTAACCATGTCAAAATGTAAATAAATACAGAGCCTCCATTTTAATACAGTGGAGCCAGAAATATTAATGTGTAACAATGGTTTATTTAAAAAAAAAAAAAAAAAAAAAAAAAAAAAACTAGCAGTGAGAGCCTGGTGTGGAGTGGAAAAAATAGTCAATCTGTTAACACTATTATATTTTATTCTGCATAGTTCAGTCACTTATTATTTGGCAAACTTGAATCTTCTTGATAGGTGATAAAGCTGGAATCCTACTGTTTGTTAAATGTTTAAATATATTTATTCAGATTTAAAAACAAAGTGCCTATGGAAGCAGAAGATGAAATCCTACAGATAAGACATAAGTCTTATCTTTCGACCTTAAGACTTGAAAAGCTTCAATATATAGCATCATCAAGCTCTTAAAACATTTCTTATCTAATGTGACATGGATCTGGTCAACCTGCTAGGAAGAGTACGTCAAAGTATAGAAACTCATTTCCTGTTGCCAGTAGGTCGGGCTTTTAGTATAACTGAATAGTGGCACATAGATGTCTTCAAGCTGTGACTCTCAAACGTGAAGTTTGGGGCAGATTGGAAAATTTATAAGAGTTACAAAAACTTCATGTTTTATTTTGAGGCATCAAAATTCACTATGCCGCCAAGGACCATGTTCAATAAAAACTGAAAAGCTTCGCAATTTAGCATTGCAAAGGTCTCTACATTAGACTGACAAATATGATGTCAATCTGATAAATTTTCAAGGAGTTCGTTCATTAAAGAACAATGCCTATAAATTGCCAAAAATACACAGTAAATTCAAAATGTCTGACTTCCTGTTCGGTTTAAGATATGGCTCCAAGATGCTTCTTTGTAAGTCTTGGAATAGTTAATGTGCCTACCGAATTTTGTACGTGTACATGCAACGTAAAACGAGGGCTCCTTGGTTGAAATTTTGTAGGGGCCCTATCGAGCCATTTTGCCACAGCCATGCATAAAACCCATAAAATATGTAAATTTTCACCATGTCTGACGCATGTGCAAAGTCCCTTGAGTTTTCGTCCATATTTCATTTTGGAGGATATTAATAAAACACCACCAACAACAAACATAGCGATTCCAATAGGGTCCTTGCCTTGGGCCCTAGTTACATTCAGCCCAGTTTTTAAATCTTCGTCTTTTCAGCTGCACTATAATCCTCTTCACTCAGAAATATTCACATAATCTACAACATGTTTTAGCTATGATAGGAATGTTCCATCAGTGCAACCAATAACAACAACAGAAATGATTATTCATTCAACAGTGTCTTATGTGCTCTGTTATGCACTTTGATACCAACTACATTAATGAGGAAATGGAGGAGCGTGTCAGACAGCCTCTTCAGGTTTGTTGAAGAAAAGCTGCCTGCGAGCAAGTTGGGTTCACAGAGAAAGTTACCTCAGTAACTGACAGAGTTGTGTCACAACAAGTGATTACTATTGCTGGAACAGGAAACTCATTTTCCCTCAATTCAGGGTTAACAAACAAACTAAACCTGATTTCTGGAATACACCCCAGGTCTGTATGGGAGTCATGTAGCATTTAGTCGCTAAAAGTGTATAATTCCTCTGAATGAACCTGATGTCATTCTGAACAATCTGATTAAGGTCAAATAAGCCATTATTCTAACACTGTTTTGAAAAAGATGAGGGGAAAGAAAAAGTGAAGGAAAGAAAGACAGATTCACGTGGCCAGGGTTTAAGTGGCTACAGTGCCGCACGGAGAAGCCCCAGGAGACGCTTAAAATGAAGAGAGAGGATAAAGTTTAATCCAATACATCAACTCACAATAGAGGGCAGGAGAGAAAGGGAAACAGCAAAAGAAAATGGCTTCATATAGCACAAATCAATATCAATTCAATTCCACAACCCCTACACAAAAACCACGAAGTTACACATACCTGAGCAAATGCAAACGCAAACGCACACGCACAGGCACACACACACACCCTTGAAATGTCCAAGGCAGTAATTGAATTATCTGGCATTCAGTGCTCAGGCTCTATCAGCAAAGAGAGGAGAGGAGAATTAAGTAAAACATAGGGCCCACCCCCCCAGCTCCATTCATCCAAACTGTGAGCTTCCACTGCCATCACTATGCTTTGGCACAGTTTCACCAAATTTCTAATCATAATATGCAAGCAACTGTTACTATTTTTATTATTAGTGCTTAAGTTAATTTCTCAATAGAAGTCTCAACTCTGCGATTCTGTTTAGAAAAAGTTTTTAAACAACTTCTATGCTGTGTTATGTTTTTTTCTTAATGCTGTAACTTAACTCAGTCAGGAGAATAAATAACATTTTCTGTCATTGCAGTGAAACTGTGAACGTTTGACTATCACCCTCGAGTCAGGAGCATTACACCACATATATCACATCTGTACACCTAATATTTACTTACTAGAAAGGAAAGACAGAGCCCACCTTCAGTGTCCAGTGACTATGAATGGATCCTGCCTCACTTTCATTCAAAAAGCTTTAATTATTTTAACATTTGTTGTCTGTGTGGTTTGGTGGAACACTGAAGCCAGTCCCTGTCACCTCCTTCCCCATAAGATTGGACTTTTTAATCAGCAGACACTCAATACTGAAGGACTCAGTTCAGGTTTTGGATCAAATAAAAAAAATGGACGTTCCTGAATCTGACTAAGCCCTCTGACTTTTTAGTGGAAAAAATAATAAAATTCCATCTAACCAGAGGGCTTGGTGGACCTGGATCCTTTGTGTTCCTAAGACTTTGCCCAGTTGAGTAATCCATCCATGAGTCCAGCAAACATACATACAACCAATAATCATTATAAAAAGGTAGGTTTTAACTTTTTAATTAACTTACATTGGGATATTCAAGCTACTGTTGTTGAAAAATAACCAGAAAACACTATCTACTACTAAAATGGTAGATTTTTCCTTCCTCTGTGTGAAGGAAATTTGTTTTGGTGAATAATCTTCTGAAATGGGCTGTCAATGAAGCAGAATGGAGCCTGCGCAAACTTGTTACTGTGGGTGCGCTACTGCAGTCTACTAGAAATTGGGATTGCTCTCTGAGAGTTTATAAATCTGCTGCCAGGCATACAGTATATACATGTCTGAGTAGAGCCTCAGCAGACTGAATGCTGGAAGATATGGGAGTTAGTTTCTGGTTTAGATGTTTCAGGAACTTCAGCTGCAAACCTTCATTCAACATTCAAGTGTTGGTCTTACTGTGTCAAACCATGCTTTGCACTTGTCATGTCATACTTTTGCTACAACACACTAATATTTAAACTACAATTTCCATCGACATTTCTGTAGTATAATTAACTTGCCTTTTTATTCATCGCTAAGTTAATGAGCCACATCTGGTCTTGGGTAAATACAGGATACAGACCGGTTGTGGTTCATTACTATCAGGGAGAATCAAAACATAGATTGTACAAAGATTGGATCACCTAGGTGGTAAACTTGAGCATGTTGTGGGCAGTTGACTGATTCCCAATTACTGGCATCTCATGTTACACATTACTATAAGGTATGTGACATTTATGCCTTGTCAGATGTCGGCCTGTCTGTGGTCATTACAGAAATGACTCAGCGATTGTTAAAGGCTCTGATATCTCCCCGTTGAAAACAAAATGTCAACATGGAGTTATTTTCTACACTGGTAGAAAATAAAAAAAAAACTGGAATGATTTGACCCCCTCCAAATAATGATGTAATGTATATCTGTAAGTTTAATGATGCTCACACAATTTGTTTTTAACTCTTAAGGGTAGACGTGGATTTAAGAAGACAAAAAAAAAGGGCTTAGTACAACTTTTTCATTAACAGTGGCTTGTGCATGAATAAAAAATATTTTAAAAAATTACTAAATTTTCAAATTGTCAAAAAAAGAAAAAAAAAATTAGAAATGTTCGCTCGTTTTCCATCCTTGTCAGTAAAACGAGATATCGAAGAAGACTGAGTGAAGAAAAATTTATATTTTTTATAGAAATATTTGTAACTAATTTTATAAATCGACTTCGGTTACAAACCTCTGCCCCTGTGACAGCTGTCAGCAAACTCAAATTTTAAGAGAAGTTACTTTTTAACATTAAAAAAAAAAAAATGCTTATCTTTATATATTTTAAGTAAATTACGAGTAATAGAATTCTCACTCACATACACCGATCAGCTACAACACAAAAACCAGTAACTGTTTTTAATTTTATAAGCTAATACAAATTGTATTAAATAATTTTGTAGCTCTGGAGGACTGCGAAAATTCTCTGAAAATAACCCTAATGGTGCCGTAGTGATGTCACCAGGGTTATCTCAGATTGGGTTTGGAGGCTGTATAACAAAGTCTGTGCTACAAACAGGAGCCATGGAGTTTGAAAAAAATGCTATGGAGTTGCATTATGGGAAATGTAGGTTCAAGTGTCTTGAAAATAGACTCATATTAGGGACTAAAACTCAAAATAACTAGGCCTTTACTGCTTCAACTTTGATGATTTTTTAATGTCTCACAAAAGTCCCTAAATTTATGGAAATTACAACCTTAATTCCTTATGTGCGCTGGTGTGTCACTCCAAAGGTATTCTGCTTCCCTGTTATGTTATGATACACCATGAACAGCAGTGTTCACAAATGACCAGATATAGGAAGGTATCAGACTTCATTATTCGTGTGTCTGACAAATAGGCCAACATTCTTCCCTCAGGTGACCTCATGCTTTCTTGATTAACCCATTTGGCACGCATAGTAACAGACAAAATAAACCATGCCCCAAAACAAGACCTTTTCTTTCAGGGCACTGAGTAATTTATGCTTTATGCTGACGGTTAGGGGGCATGGGCAGAGTGTAAAACTGTGTTGAGAAAATGCAAGTTTGCATCATTTCAATAGGGGTTCATTTCACAGTTCAACCAATCTCAAACCCGCCTAGGTGAGGGTAATATCATTACAACAAAGCAAATACTGTATATTTTCAAGTACTTAGAAAAACACTCATCCTGGAGGGAGGTGAGATGTGTGTTTCAAGTTTGGAACAAAGTCCTGCTTTTAGGCTCCACAAAAATACTGTAAAAGAGTCCAAGTTTGATATGAGGTACTTTGAATGAGATTGAAAATGTTCAACACTTTGCTTTTCCTGGGATCTGTAAGAAACAAAGCCATCAAGATATGATATTATGCCTCTCTACACCACTATAATGGATTTGAAATTAAGCCATCAAAATGTCATTTAAGTGTAGACTTTCTGCTTTAATTCAAGGGGTTTGACAAAAATACTGCATTAACCGTTTAGGAATTACAGCCATTTCTATACATAGTCCCCCATTTTTAGAGGCTCAAAAGTAATGGTCAAGTGACAGTTTCATGGCCATGTGTGGCTTGTTCCCTCATTTTTTCATGACAAATTAAGCAGATAAAAAGATCTGGAATTGAATCCAAGTGTTGAATTTGCATTTGGTAGATGCTCACAGGAACCCTCAATATGAGGTCCAAAGAAGTGTCAATGCAAATGAAGGAGGCCACCGTTAGGCTTAAAACACAAAACTATCAAACAAATGGCAGAAACTTTAGCAGTGGCCAAATCAACAATTTAGTACCTTCTTAAAAAGAAGGAACAAGGAACAAGATTCTCTGGACAGATGAAACCAAGATTAAATTGTACCAGAATGATGGGAAGAGAAGAGTTAGGAGAAGGAAAGGAACGGCTCATGATCCAAAACATACCACATCATCTGTCAAATATGGTGGAGGCAGTGTAGCATGGACATGTTTGGCTGCCAATGGAACTGGGTCACTAGTTTTTATTGATGATGTCACTGCTGATAGAAGTAGCAGGATGACTTCTGAAGTGTATAGGGCTGTACGATCTGCTCAGATTCAGCCAAATGCTGCAAAACTGACAGGACGGTGCCTCAGAGTACAGATGGATAATGACCCAAAACATACCGCAAAAGGAACCCGAGAGCTTCTGAAGGCAAAGAAACCTAATATTCTTCAATGGCCAAGTCAGTCACCTGACCTCAACCCAATTGAGCATGCTTTTCATTTATTGAAGTCAAAACTGAAGGCAAAAAGATGCACAATCAGCAACTAAAGTCTGCTGCAGTAAAGGCCTTCCAAATCATCTCAAGGTAGGGAAACTCAGCATTTGGTGATGTCCATGGGTTCCAGACTTCAGGCAGTCACTGACTGCAAGGGATTTTCATCCAAGTATTAAAATGAATCTTTATTATTTATAACTATCTGGGCTCATCCAATTACTTTTGGACTTCTGAAAATGAGGTACTATGCATAAAAATGGCTGTAATTCCTAAATAATTAATGCAATATTTATGTTACCACCCCCGAATTAAAGCTGAAAGTCTACACTTCAATGACATTTTGATGGCTTAATTTCAAATCCATTTTAGTGGTGTAGAGAGGCAAATTTACAAAAATCGTGTTACTGTCCAAATACTTATGTAACTGTATATGGCAGGATCGCCCTTTATCTGTTTGCTTCTCTCCTATTCTCTGTGCTCACGTGTACAGTATTTTAATACAGCCCACTTCCCATTAAAGCTTCCAAGCCATTTACAAGTTGCTGCTCTGCATAGCTAAAATCCTGATTTCGTAACCTTGACGTTGTCTGAAAAAAATAAAAAAATAAAAAAATAAATCACCATACACACAAGTTAAAGACAATGGCTATGCTGGGATTTTGGCTATGTTGACTTGTTAAATGATCTCTCGGAGAGAAGTTAGAAGCTCATTCACATCTACTAATTTGCCTTCAGCAAATTCACACTCTATTCGCAAATTATCCTCCATTTTGTTGGAGGTGCAAACAAACACGGAAGGAGGTGCCTTTTCAAGTGTGCAACGAAGATATGGAATTGATATTCCTCTCGTTTTTTTGGTATATGTGTCAACTGGTCATCCGATTACATTTCTGTTCTCCAACCAAGTGCTCTAGTGTGCTATAAACAAATGTTGAAACTTTGTGGTCTGAGGGATTGTCCATAAAGATTGCCTGGCGATGTCTGGTTGAATGATCCTCAAGAATGGCCACCAGTTGAGTTCTGAAACATTTATGTTTATCTGATAGATGCTCCTGGTTAGTACATATTGAAATTACTTATTGAAATCTTGAAATATGTCATAATTTGCTCATGCTATGGGTGGCTAATATTTTGATTACTCATTATGGCTTTGTTTGGAATTTGAGAATGATAATATTGGTGTGAGTGTACTACATAGTCTAATGTCTTAGATACTTACACTTGTTTTAGACCGAGTGTATTTGAATTCCATTTATTGAAAAACCGTCCCAAAACTACTGATAAGTACCCCTATTTATCTTCACTTATGAAATTATGTCCTAAAAATAGGGGCTCATTTACCAGATGACTACTTGTGAGAAAATCATTAATCTGTCTGCTAATAAATGAATGGGTTTTACTACCCATTGTGTTAAATTTTGTTGCGAGGAGGCCAGATAGCAATATTTCAGAGTGATAACCAATCAATCTTGCAATCTCAACACAGATAATGTTTATTCCTTTTCCACAAACTGAGTGCACGTCATATGAGGCTTTTACATTATTTGAGGAAAATAAAGGAATTTACATCCTGAAACTGTCTGGGAGAACGTGCGTGGGTTTTCTCATTAAGATGGGGGAATTGCAAATGCAGTATGGGCTTCACCGAAAGACAGGATACAGTATTTTGGTTTAGCAAAAACAACACAGGTTCACCCATAATAACCTTTGAACCCGCATCACTACTTGCTAGAATGATACTGCATTCAGTCACATGTGGCAGCAAAAATTTTCTCCTCTGTCTCAATGATCACAAAGCAAACAAAAGAATTAGCACAAAACTACAGTTCACTGGAAATGTTACAAGGTAATATACCTGGTACATTCGAATTTAACTTTTTTTAAAGCTAATTATATATATTTGTGTCAATGTATACATATATTTTTTGTATATTTAAACAAATTCACATTTGTATTAAACACAATTTTGTTCATGTTCAAAATCAGAAGGAAAACAAATATATTAACACACACACTCATGAGCCTACATGTTACATCCATACGTTGCCCTGCCCCCTCTCAATTCCTCTGATCATTCTCTGTGTGTGTGTGTGTGTGTGTGTGTGTGTGTGTGTGTGTGTGTGTGTGTGTGTGTGTGTGTGTGTGTGTGTTGATTCCCCTTTTTCAGTGGGAACTTTCAGCTTCCAGAGTCATTTCCATAGGTCATGGCCCAACCCACCCTACTCCCATCCATGCAGCCAGTTCCATTATGGCTGGCCCTTTGTCCATACCAGATGTGCTCTCTGAATGTGTGTGTGTTGAGCAAGGGGGCCTGCTACCCCAGACTCCAATTAACCTCCCCCTCACAAAAACACAGAGCACACCTGCAAGGCTGCTATCCACCCTGCTGAATTGTTTGACCTTGCAGGTCGAGGCTGAACCCAAAGCTCAGCAACATGGTGTAAACCGAACTGTGGCTCACTCACAAAGATACAACACACTTTTCTTGACGCTGGGCAAAAAGGGGAGATCAGGGACCAGTTTGGAGCAGGGAACCTAGCTAGGATGTTACAGAGGTAGCCCAGAAAAAGCCTTACAGGTAAATAAAGCAAGATGCGACACTTTCAGTGCAATCTGAATTGACTTGAGAGTGTCAGAAAGGCAGGACAGAAGAGGAGTACCACTATCTGTACAGAGATATTGGTATGTCCTTCAACGTGTGTGTGTGCATTGATTCTCTGAATAAGACAGATTATCAATGATGCAAACATTCTGCACTGACAATGGAGAAATTGGCTATAGCTGTAACAATTGGTCATAGTTGTTTTTCTCATGTTGCAATTGCAGAGCATTTGGGCATAAGCACTATTTGCTGACAGATGCCTCAACTCCAACACGCCGTTATGACAACAAGGTATGTGCCATGCAACCTGCCTGTTTTATCACTGAAGAAGAAATAATGCGGAGGAAACTTTCTGTTCCCACAAAACAAAGAGGAAGGTATGGATGGCAAGACATATTGAGAATGGTGAAGGGGTGGAGGGAGTACATCTGTCTGTGCCGCTGGTATTATAAATAAAGCAGCAGCTTGATCTAAAGGTTAGACAGTCAGCACCCTGGCAGCTGCTCCAACCCAGACACAGCACCCCCCCACCCAAATAAAAAATGTCCTCAGAACAATGGTTTCAAACCAATATTTGTCCACACAACCATAGAAAGAAATTCTCTCTCACACACACACACACACACACACACACAGAGTCATTTATGAAGAGAGAGAGATTTCATGGTAGAGCCCTTGATCATCATCTTTCTCATCCAATTAGCTTGCTAGCCAGATAGGGTACAGTGCAAGGTCATATGCTTCCAGTGAGGTCCTGCTTCAAATGCAAAACTAATCTACTCTGGCAGAAAGGACGTGGCGCACCACAAAGAGGACTTGATTCATACCTGTGTACGGTCCACATGGGTGGAGACAAACTGACTTCTGGCTTTTATACACCTTGTTACAGAGAGGAGAAACAATCTTCACTCACTTTTTTCCAGACCTAAATGTCCTCATCCATGTCCACTTTAAGGCCTTTCCATCGACCCCTAATATCTATACATATCATGACATTGGCAAATGTGTGCAGAACTACAGGTACAGTAACAGAATTCATGTTCAATGCAGTGAATTCTGTTCTGTTATGCTTAAGCTCAATAACTCATCTAATTTTACAACAAATTAGTTCGTCTTTGTTTATTCTTCCCTGCCAGCTTCCTTTTCCTGCCTTCAGTTTGTTTCTCAACACCAAGAAAAACATGGCTTTCCTTTTAAATTTATGCTTACTGAGGCAGGACGAATTATGACACAGGAACTCTAAATTACTTAATTTCATCTTCATTCCTTTGTGGTCTCTAGTTTCAAAAACACAAGATGATTCCAATGACATATTTTGATCTGATTCTATTTCAATTCTGGTGAAAAGCCTTAGCAAAATGAGAGAACTGTGGTTGATTATGATGATGAATATGGACATTGTTTTGGGTCTTTAACCCAAAAATATTTTCACCAGCCCTCACAAACCCCCTTTCACCCGAACTCGCCTCTCTCCTTTTACACAGCATTGTTTAAGCTGGACAGTCCAACAGCAGGTCAGCTGCAGCTAACTGACTAAGTCTCTTGCAAGCAAGGCATGCATACACACACGCATACACACAGAGAAACTGAGTGAAGCAGCGATACTGCAAGAGTTGGTGTGGAGAGCACTAGAGGAAGATAATAGCGGTCAGAGAGGGTAGTTTTGTTTGAAGCAGCTGACTCTCAGCTCACACAAAACTGGCTGATTGTCTGATAGCTGCTACACCCCCGTCCTATGTCCACAAGATGCCTGGTTATTACAGGCTGCTCTACTACGCTACCAGTTCTTCATCCCAATAACTGCTTTGAAAAAAGTTTCATAATGTATTTGTTTGTTCACTTTTAGTTTCCTATACATTGTCTTATACATATGCTTGATGCACTGGGACAAGGGAAATACCAAAGCATGAAAGTCAGTACGAAACAAGACAATTATTTGAGTACTGAGGTGTAAGAATGTATGATTGTGGATGTATGAAGGACTAAAGTACAATAAAAGAACATCTAAAATTGAAACAAATTAAAAAATATCTTATATTTTGGTCATGTACGACAAGTTTTGGTATTTCATGGGAGTGGCAAGACTGAAATGTTATACTTGCAATAAATTTGCGATAATTTTGACCTCAAGAGAGGGTATGAGCTGCACCTCCGCCAAATGTTCCTTTGAGCACAATGTCTTGGCTTAGTCATGTAAGACCAAAAATTACGCAGAAGTGTATTTAAATGATGTGAATGAAATAAGGATAAAAAAACAAAGAAAAAACTTGATTTGCTGGACATTGATTTTCTCACCAACAGTTGGCTTAATTTTTAGAAATCATTCACAGTTCAGTTTGTGATTAATCATCTCTGATGAGTTCAAAAAGCATTAAATGAGGCCAAAAAACCAAAAGTTGCCGAATTTACGTAGATGATTCCCTCCATTTGTTACTCAAGGCCTAACTGTCTTAATGATTTCCCTCCACCTACAACACAGACATTCCTGTATCAAAAACCTGTCCGACAGAGACCTTGTGAGATAAGATCTGTCTGCCCCAGGCCACCCCATTTTATTACCCCCATGCATATGAACAGTCAGCAAAAACTTCTCAACATCAGCAGCCACTTCACACAATCCCAGATGACAGGAAATCTGACAGGCTGTTTGGCAAAACTGAGAGGACAAATTGGCATCTGTCCTGAATTTACAGAGCTCCACAACACACATATCATCACCAAACCTTTGGTCTAGCCCCGATACACCAAACCAAAAATAAAAAATACTATAAACAAAGACAAACTGCCCAAACACTTAGTATCGCATCCTGTAGTAAGTTACTTGAGCACCCCAAAACACTCCAGCCAAAAACTAGTCAATGTCCAACAAGCAACATAAATTCTACACCACACTACAGCCACACACAAGAAAACCAGGTACCGGTTTAAATGTATTCACTGAATGGTGTGTATGTGTACACACACACACACACACACACACACACACACACACACACACACACACACACACACACACACACACACACACACACACACACACACACACACACACACACACACAAGTACATATGTACTATGCCACCACAATGGATTTGAAATGAAGCCATCAAGATGTGATTGAAGTGTAGACTTTCAGCTTTTATTCAAGGAGTAGTTACCAGTTTTAACATTGATCAGCCACAACATTAAAACCGGTAACTGGTTTCAATGTTGAGACTGATCAGTGTATACCTATGTGAGAATAAATAATTAGCCAGAAATCTGTATTTGTAATCCAAGGTATTGCAGAAAGGGTACCATTTTAAGATTTCTTGTTGACTATACTCAGAATATAAAATGAGAACATGCCTGGTAAAACGATGGAGAGCTTAGTTTTGCTTTGCTTTAAACTGGCAATGTCAAATCGCAGGATGCATTTACATGCAATGTAATAGCCTGAAAAAACCCACATTTATACTGGGTTGGTCAGCAATCCATTTTTGCCCCACCCTCTATATTACAGAGGCTATTATTTGAGTGTTCTAAGTGTATTAGTGAGATTTACACTATAGCCTCAAGAGATTTTTTTTTTTTTTTTTTTTTTTTTTTTTTAAAATCAGAGTATATGAACTGATCTTGCTGTTGGACTACAGGCTCTGGTGGGAGATCATACTGTACACACTGTGAGCATGTGTATGAATTACAAATATCCTATTGATCAGCTGTGAAAGTCAACCTAAACTTTTTTATTTCTGTTTCAGCTTTATTTGGACTTTGGAAGCAATTATTTTGGATTGATAATAACTTTTCCTTCCAACCCTCTGCACGACTGTCACAGTGAGTCTTACACTGGCTAAACTCTTTATCACGCACTGGGATACTGACGAGGAGTTTATAACTCATATGTATACATAACTAGGAAATCAGGTTTCGCTATTAGACATATACAGTGTCAGCAAGATTTCTCTCAATTCTTTACACCTATTAAGGTAACAGTGTTTCTTGTTAATCTGGCATCTCAGAAATCAGGTGAATGCCAAAAGCAGACAATAACTAGAATAATTTTGTGTATGTAAACACACTGTTCCTCAGTGGGCCAAGTCACCTGGTACAAGTAAGCCAGAGTCGCACAAAAACATGATACATAATGGCCTCATTGGAAAAACAGATACTGACCTATATAAACCTTCAGAGTGGTTTTCTCATTAGAGAGTGCTCAAAAAAAACGCTACTTAACTGAAATTTTTCCTCATGGGTATTACATATAACTACATAATGGCAATAAACTACTAAATCACTATATTTCTTTGGAAGACGCAAACAAGATTTGGCAGGATAATATGGTGTGCTCTGGTTTGGAAGAGGTGGTTTGGGCAGAGGCTTTATGTTTGAGATGTAGGCACTTTTTCTGACTTAAAGCCAAATCTGAAAAACGCTTCAAAAACTTCTCTTTCTACTGCCTCACCTCTGTTTAATTCAAAGCATCTCAATCTGACGCAAATAAAACAATATATGATTGTACTGAGAAGGGGAGTAGAGGGGGTGTCTTAGCTCATACCTTCAGTGGAATAATATTGCATTTAGTGCACATAGGAAAGACCATGTATACCAGTGTCTTTTTGGAAAGGATCAGTCACCTCATGCATACAAATACTACCGGAACACACTGTTCACCAGTACTTTTAAGGAAAAGGAAAGTCTTCTTCAAACTAGTAGCCTGGAAGTATCTGTAATATTTGTAAATGAAAAGAACAAAAGATGATTAGGAGAAATCAGTTTATAAAGATTAACTGCTTGTATTTGCAAGTGACTGTTAATCCCAATCCTAAATAATTCTCATTCCCATTTGACACGAACAAGCCTAACTCCCTCCTCTCACAAACATAGAATGTAGAGCTTGTGATTCCCTGGCCTCCGCATCAAGAACAGCAGATTTGGGGGGCCTTTCATTAACGCATTGGTGCCTTTGAATCAAATGGCCACTGGCATGTCTACAACCTCTCAAATTAGTTGTGGGTCCTTTGGCCAGGACAACGGGCATCCAGGGTCACCCGCATGCCTGGCATTCCTCCACTGCTAGTACTGACAGCAGCAGAACACACCACCCAGAAAAACAACGCTTCACAAGCATTTCATAGAAACACTCAGACACAAAAATGGCCCCCAGCAGCTGGGGAGGGGGATAAGAACATTGTACAGATGAAAGTTACCATAAAATATCGAAATCTCTGCAGTCTCCAGGGAATTTTTACAGTATCAGTATCAAGATAAAAAACAAAACAAAACACCAAAATATATCTCTTGAACCCTACAAAACAGAGGAAGCAGAGCTCCCACTGTTGCCATTATGAAAAATCCTATTGCCTTCCTCAAAAATATTCTTCCATGGTTTGTTGCCGTTTTTCTCAAGGGGTGAAAATTGTAGATTCAACTACACTTGGCCTGCTGACCACTTTTAAAAGTAGTCAACATGCCAAGTGTAGTTAATCTCTCAAGTCTCTCTGTAGATGTTAAAGACAGTTTAGCCACCAACTTAAGTTGCCCTGGAAAAAAAGTTTTAAAATTTTCCCCATTTCTCCCACTCCTTTACAAAGCTCTATCAAGTCTTGAATGTAAAAAGGGACCTGGTCCTGACCAAATTGAGCGTTATTAAAAAATAGTAATAATAAAAAAATAAATGCAGCTGAAGATCTGATTGGGAGATCCATTGCCTCAATTTTGAATCTTAGCCTAAGATATGGTTTGATCCCCAGCTCCTTGAAGTCTATGTTTGCCCTTCCTTTATTAAAAGGTGGAGATCCCTCTGTCCTGGATAATAATCACCCTATTTCCAGACTGTCCGTTACAGCTTAAGTATTTGAATCCCCTGTAAACAAACAGCCAAAGCACTTTTTGTCTGATAATATTATTTATTGGGTTCAACTAAGGCCTGTGGTTGGGCCACTCAAGGACATTCACAGAGTTATCCCTAAGCCAGTCCTGTGTTGACTTGACTGTGTGCTTAGGGTCATTGTCCTGTAGGAAAGTGAACCTTCAGTCCAGTCTGAGGTCCTGAGTGCTCTGGACCTGATTGTCATAAAGGATCTCTCTGGACACTTCACCGTTGGGGTGGTATTGGGCAGGTGACAAGTGTTGCCTGGTTTGCTCCAGACATGACGCTTAGAACTGAGACTGAACAGTTAAATCATGGTTTCATCCGACCAGAGAATCTTGTATCTAACAGTCTGAGAGTCCTTTAGGTGCTTTTTTGTAAAATGCAGGCGAGCTTTCATGTGTCTTTCACTGAGGAGAGGCTACTGTCTGTCCACTGTACCATAAAGCCCAGATTGGTGGAGCACTGCAGTGATGGTTGTCCTCCTGGAAGTTTCTCCCATCTCCACACAGGATCTCTAGAGCTCAGCCAGAGTGAACATTGGGTTCTTGGTCACCTTTCTTACCAAGGCCCATCTACCCCGATTGCTCAGTTTGCGACAAAATTAAGCAAATACAAGGTCTGGAGTTGATTCCAAGTGTTGCATTTGGTAGCTGTTCACAGGAACCCTCAATTTGTAGTGCAAAGAACTGTTGATTTTTATATAATATAATATAATATAATATAATATAATATAATATAATATAATATATATATATATATATATATATATATATATATATAATGACTTAATTTGTATTGTCAGTCTTTGTTTAATTTGCCAAGTTATGGCTTGCTGAAAATTGTATTAAAAAACGCTTCCATACTTTGGGGCCCACTATATCTTCACACTGAACCACATCAGACCTTTTCAATATTTATACATAATACTCATGTTATAGTTATGTCTTAGCAACTAGGCACATGTATGAAAGAAGTTGAAAGAGCTGAAAAAGTGGAAAGATTGCCGACCAAGGTATGTCACCTCCAATGACAGCTCTTACACCAAGTTAAAAAATGTAATAAATCCCTCAAAAAACATCCAGCTTTCTGTGACATGTTCACAAAAAGTATATTGATGCAGCTTGCATGGCATCCGTCTGTGCTGTGTCATTTACTGTTAATTTCTTGCATTCCAACTGCCAAAATATTGTAACGTCTTCCTCCGTAATTAGTGTATACTTTGCAGTATCAGTACATTGTATAAAAGTGGGTCACCCTGTAGGATATACAGTATGTATGGTAGCAACCCTCATGTAAAATCAACTGAGATAACATCCTAAACCTATTCCCCACATCCTTTGTTGTCGGGGACAGTCGAGATTGATTTGGAGTCTCCCTAGACAGTCGCTTGCATTTGACTCAGAGTGTTGAAACAACACTCATCGTTTATACCAGCCACTCCAGCTAAATGTGGTCCGTTTACTCCTATGCCTAAAAGGGGGCAGGGGAAGAAGCATAAGACTCAGAGCAGACAAATGAAAGCGGAGGGTGGGAGGGTTGAAGGAAGGAGCGAAACAAGTGACAGAGCATGAGGACAGAGTCTATTAGGCGGGGGGATGACTGAGGCTGGCAAGAAAAGGAGAGTAATGGTGAAACCACCTAATTTAGCCCACTGCCAGGATTCCGATGTGTGCCGATGCTTTTGTGTGTGTACTACACTGCTGTGAAGCAAATTTCTGTGAGCTGCAGGGGTGTGGTGCTGAACACTCAACAGCAACATTACATGTAAAAAGGTGTCATTGAAGGTACTCTTTGGTAAAATGATATCTATATCTTTGTGAATATATATAAAATCTTGTACAGCCTGGACACATGAAATGTGCACTGGTGCACTGATTTTTTTTTTCCTAATCTGTGGGTCAGATTATCTGCATCTACACAATTGGATCCTTTTCTGGTGTAAATGATAAAGCTCCGACCGTGGACCCATGCCATGACAATCCTATTGCTGGACAAAGAAAGCAGAATCCCCTACGTCCTTGTGTGTCCCTAAGCCAACATATCAATTTGATAACGGGTCTGCATCTGAGGCAGCAATTGGGTGTATGAGGACACAACCCTGCTTTTGGCAGGGGGAGGTTTATGAGATCTTTATGTATGTATGAAAAGCATATTCCTCCACTCGTGATGAGGCTCGCTTCCTCTCTGCTTCCACACAAAGGAATGTCACACAAAGGAAACGCATGAGTCTGCGAGTCGGTAGGGAAAAAAAAACAAAACAAAACACTATCAGCTCTTTGTACATATGAGAAAAGCCTTCTCCTTTCGCAATCACATGCCGCCTACTGAAACAAAGGAAATGAACACAGTTTTGTTGCAAAATTAAAATATAAATCTTAGCATAATGCCAGCAAGCATGAATAGTAGCAGCGGTGGTGCCTGGTGTACCAGTGCCATTCTCTAATAAGGACCCATAAATGCCGAACCCAGTTCACAAATCATGACTCAGATTCTACCGATTGTCTTAAGGAGACGTCCAGTAGGTTTTCCTCAAAAATTTCAACCGCAATATTCTTCGACTGCCATTAAACTACGCGATCGAACAGTATCACTGCAAAGCTATTTCCAAAGACGAGATTTTAGTTAAATGATGTGCCGATTATAAATTTGTACGTCGAACGCATCAGACGACTTCCACGAAGCAGAGTCAAGCACTTCAGTAGTACAAAGCATAATTAAATCGGCATATTCTGAATGGAGTTTGGTTTATCCGAGTTCGTTATATACTGTTAAACTGAAGAAGTACTTAAGAAATTGTTTCTCGTGTTTTGACAGTAAGATATTTAAACGTGGTGTCGATGGGGCAAAAATTCCTTTATGTTGCATGTGTAAACAATTAACACAATGTCATCACCTATCACAAGAAAAATTGTAATTTCCAAGACACTTAAGGCACAGCTAACACGCACAAGGAAAAATGTCAAAAGTTTGTTATAGTCAAACGCTTCTTTGGGCACCATCTAAACGCTAACAGGCTAACGTGATGTTACAGAGTAGATATGAATCTGTCAAACAGCTATTAAAATGCAAGTTACACTACCAGGTAACAATCGTACCAGTTTATTAGCTAATTAGACCAGAGAGTATTTATGATCGAAACAAAAAAAAAAATGCTAAAAGACTCGACAAAAAAAAATAGCTCGAGAAATAAAAAAGTCAGGATTTTGGTTGCCTACTTTGATGCTACTCAAACAGTCCAGATATCTACCTAAAACACTGATGTGTTAGTACGTAGTAACTTGAGGCATAAACATGAGGTGAAACAATCATGCACCGAGAGGTAACGGCAATCTGAAACAAGACAGAGACATTCAGCCCTAAGGCAACATAAACTTATGAAAACACTGCGATGAGGCAAGCTCCAACCACAAGGTAAATGAACAACCAGTGCTTGACAAAATGCAAACATCCACTCAGGGTTTCTGCCAACTTAGTGTTTGCGAAACTGAGGTCTGTTCCACCGGATGGACTCCAGAGCGGTTTGTCGGCAAAGCAGAATCCAAAAGCTGTGACCAACACCTGACCGACGATAGGCCAACTTTGATCCTGAGCGGTAGCCGTGGGCCCCTTTAAGCCAAATGTGACTTTCAGCTCCCTGCTCCTATTTTTCTCAGACAATAAACATTCCTCAGACAGGCAACAGCAGGCTGGCCGCCGACCCTGCGCCATCTTAGTTAGACACACTCAGCTTCTTGAACAAAGAGCTTTTCTGACGAAACCGCCCGGACCAGAGAGGGCAACTTTCGAGAAACACGCGACTGGCACCTATCACAACTCCATGCTGTCCATTTAGGGGTACTTACCGGTATTTTCTTGTATCCTTGTCCCGAACAGGAGGACGAGCAGAAGGCATGGCATTGCGTCCATCGTGGCTACAGACCAGACTGGCAGCCGACTGCTAACTTCTCCCTGCATTGAGGAAGGTAGACGCTGATTGGCTCACAGAATCACATGTCCCGCCTTTCCAACGTTTGGTGAGGGGAAGAGAGATGCTGATTGGTGAAGATACCTGCCCCCCCTCCCAACTGGATGATTTAATGACAAACAAGTTTTAGTATAATCTTTTCACAACCACCTTATAAAAAAACTAGTAATTTTTATATTCCTAATAACTCCTAAAACTACCAATTATTATTTATCATTCTCATCTCTCTCTCACACAGCCTGGCTTAAATATAAACCTGCACGGAAAAGTACGTCTTAGGGAAGGGAAAAACTCTTTTGTGCTAGAGGAAGACAGAGAAGAAGGTGACACTCGTGATTTTGCGGACAGAAAGAGCATGTCACAGTGGTTCTGACTGAAGGAACATATCACAATCGCGGCAGCTTACACACAAACACACCCCTCACACATTGTTCTAAAGCCTATTGCCTTTGCTTTGTCTCTTCCACATTTACTCCATCTCTTGAGTAGACATACATACACATTCACACTTGACCTGGCTTCCATTCCCCCTCCTCCTGATGCACACACATAGGCGCACGCGTGTGTGCATGCGTACACACACCCTCCCTATTCCCTGGAGAGTGTGACAGAGATTGATGCTGGCCTATTATTTGATGTCCAACTGAGCCCTGCATGGCCCTGCACACACACTCACATACACACACACACACACACACACACACACACACACACACACACACACACACGTAGTTACATATGCTCATTTAGTCACAAACACACAAGCTGGTCCACCCTCGTGCATATTTATTGTTGTTATCCCTGCAAGATGGAGAATAAGAATTACTCCCGCTCAAATGAATTGAGCAACATATACTGTAGATAAATGAATCATATGATGCAAAAAGACAAAATACAGCATGTACTTTTGATCTTATTTAAAGTTCTAAATGCCATACTTAAACAGACGTTGTTAAATGGAGAGGCACCTCTGAAACCCCATCCCACACACACGCGCACACACACACACACACACGCACACAAAGACACACACACAAAGGCAGCAACTGCTCTTGGCAGTAATTAAATGCTGTTCATGTTTTAGTGCTTGTACCTGTCTCTTTTGCATTTACATTTCCGGTATTTAGCTGATGCATTCATCCAGAGTAACTTACAATGTGTGGAGCAGTGGAAAAAAACAGATTTTTCATTAAAAAATTAAATGCAACCAGTAGTAAGTAGTGTAAAGGTCAGTGACAATATTGTACACATAGGTAGAGAACGATTTTTTTTTCAGAACAAAATCAATGACATGCCTTCACTAAATACATTTTACACCTTCTGTGGGTAGCTCTCTCTGAAATTGGGAATGACAGGAAAGAGCACAGAGGATTAAACCTCTATTTAATTTGTAATTTTAATACAGTATGTCCTCGTTCACGTCCCTTTGTCAGTCCCACTCATGAGAATCTCTTTCTCTTTCTTAAGTACTGTTCCAATACTTTGATAACTCGACCTTACTTTGAACTGGCCAAGTGTGTGAGTCAATCCACTGTAGCCGTCAACTGTGAATCTCCCCCAGAATACATTCACACACTACTCACTCATTATTTTTCTGTGCACAACAATCCTATAGAGAATGTATTACAACACATCTGCAATATTTTATCACACAATATATATTGATTATTAATTACGCAACCTGTTTATGGACAAGTGTATTCCATTTAAAGTGTAAACTTGGTCCTTACTCTGCAATTGGCTTCTTGTGAGACATATTGTACTGTGTATCTCTGAGACTGAAGTGAAGTTAAATGAGTAATGAACCAGGTCTTACTGTAAGTATAACATGATAGACATGCAGTATGAGCTAGAGCAAGGGGCAGCCTCCAAAGCTGAATACTAAAACCTAAAACCACTGTGGGGGTGTTTACAGCTTCAGTTCCTCTAGATGACGTTGGATGCTGGCTCCAAGAAAAATGTGATTTTACTGAACTCATGCAGGAAACTCTAAACATTGCTGCAGAAATATAAATTATTAAGATAATTACAGCAGGTACTGATTTAAGTTTATTGTCCTTAACATACTGTACATCTATGTGCTATGTACATATTAATAGATGATACACAAATTAACAACAATCCATGCATAGAATAATTACAATGTAAAAATACCACAGGTGTTACTAACAGGGCTCGAGCTATGGGTGCAAATTAGGGTCATTCAGGTTTTGAACTTGTAAAGTGATGTAAAATAAATGTGCGTGAGAAATTCAAGCTTGTGTGTGTGTGTAAAAAAGATTTGTAGTAGTAAAACATCTGTGATAGTAAGTAAGCACTTTATTTATATAGCACCTTTCAAGAGCAGAGACGTCAAAAAGTACTTGACAGAGGAGATAAAACAAAGATATACATACAGACATAAAACATAATGAAAAAAAACAAAATAAATAGAAATATTAGACAAAGAAAGCCTAAAAAAGTAAGCCTTGAGCTGCTTTTTAAAGGGTGTCCAGTGTCCACAAATCTTAAATCCCAAGGGAGAGACTACCAAAATTTAGGAGCCACAACCTCAAAAGTGCAGTCTCCTTTAGTTTTAATGTTTTAGTGTACAAAGGTTGATTTACAACTACAATCTTTGGAATTATTTGTGAACATTACTTTAAAAGCTCAGAATATTATTGACCCTAATTTGAGCCCATATGTAGCCAAGAGGACAAGAGACCCCCAAGCACACACCCCACGAACATCAGAAATTTTTGACCAAAAACAAAAAAAAAATCTTCTTCTTCTTCATATTTTATTTATTCAGTTAAATGTTGAATTGTACTTTTCTTTCAATTTTATTTCCCACCATGAAAGTCTAAATGCTGTTTCAAAGCTCTCTCCATGTTGCAATTAATTCAATTAGAAAATGTTGTCCCACTAGTGACAAGCTAGCAAGACAAGTACTGGACAGATTACCATGAAATGTGCTGTAGATATTCATTATCCCCAGAGGATTATTCCTGTGATTTTGGTGACCCCTGACCCTTTATCTAGCACCACCATCACAACCTCTGTCCCCAGATAGTACACTGTATACACCAATTCAAAGATCCATCCTAGGATGCACTGAGATTCAGCTTAGACCATGAACTTGATACGCTGTGGTTCTGCCTGCCAGATATCAGTCCAGGATATCTTCCTCTCCAGCGCAACATCACACTTTGTCCATGCTTCTTGCTGCCACATACACATCAACTTGCTGGTCCGTTTCTCCTTGACACCTGCCCGCACCTCCTCCTAGATGGCGTCTGTCCTTGCCATGGGCCTTATCATGGTGAAGTTGTGGGATGGCTCCCAATCCTGCTGGTCTAGTTGCCATTGTGCTCACCAAAGCCCTGTGTCTCAGTCAAAAGCCTGCTATCTCCAGGCCTCCTTGGGCTTTCCACTTCTGGCCTGTTTGCACCATAGCCGTGAGCCTAGTCTCAAGCTCCTTGATGGTTGCTGGTGATGGATGGGAATGCAATGCCATCCAAAAAGAAGCAAAACCAGATACCTTCTGGAGAGATATTTTTTGGTGAGCATCAGATAGTAAAAAGCTTTTGTTTGTATCCCTCTTAGGGACTCCTTATTAAAGGGCAATCCACACCACAAGTGCTTTTGAATTTTTTTCTGGAGTAGTTTTGATGTTAGACAGGTATCTCTTGTCTGTCACATGGAACAGACAACCTTCCATTAAACAACTATCAAGCAGGACACCAACAGCAGAATGGTGGTTTGAATCAGTGTAGATTGAAAGGATGGATGCTTTAGTCTCACATGTGTGAATTTCCAGTGAGAATATCAAAATCTTTAGGGATGGCAATGTAGGTCAGTTTGTTGGTGCACCATTTCGGTCCAGACTGAAATGTCTCTATAACTATTAGATGCATTGCCATGGAATTTGGGACAGATATTTAGGGTTCCTAGAAAATCACTTTCGTGTTGCCTTGATTTTTCCTCTAGGGCCACCAGCAGGATAAAGTTTTCACTCATCTGCTGAAATTACAACAGCTACTGGATGGTTTGGTACAAAATTTGGATACAGACATTTAGAGTCCCAACAGGATGAGTCCTAATGACTTTGATGATCCCATAACCTTTCCTGTAACTCTAGCTAAGGTTGACATTTGTGGTTTTTGAGAGAACTGTCTTAACAACAATTGGATGGATTGTGAACGAACATTGATTAATGTCCCCGTCAGGCTGAATTGTAATATCTTTGTCACTTTGTTTAAGTTCATACTGTATGCAACGGACTTCTGTCTGACTGAAAAAGCTGACTCCTCAAGAGGTCTACTTGATGAGATGTCGCTGCTCATTCAGTCAAGTACCTCTTCTTTCCCTTGTGTATTGTTACTCTCCTTAGATCTACTCCTGTACATGACCAGGCCTGGAGCTGGCCCCATTCTTGTTTCACATGTAGTGCATATTTGGTTCACTACATTCTCAGACTGGTAACATAGACATACCCAATGAAAAATGAATAGATATAACACATACAGAACTGACACAGTTGAGAGATGAAGAGAGCTGGAGAAATTCTAAAAAGAAGTTGGAGGATTTAAAGTCCATCATACCTTTAACCAGTTCTGGTGCTTTGGCAAACAAACCACTGTTACATGCTATGTTTATTTCATTTCAATAATCTAAAGTAAACATTTGGGTGTGAAACAAATGTTTCTCATTAATAAATTTCTATATTACTCAGAAAAATGACTTCATTTGTATATAACTGTACCATGTAAATTGAGTTTAATTCAATGTTTATTTTTTTTCAGTTAATATTTGCTGAATGATGCCATTAAATCAAAAAATTACAATAGGTTGTGTTGAATAATTGATAGTAATTGGAATCAAAATAATTTTGCAAGTACATATTACTGTGATAAATTGAATTTTGTTTGACTTCGAAACAGCTGGATTGCATTCTGCTGACGGTGCAGGCTTTCAATTATCAATTGCAAATGCTATTTTATCTCATAAAAAAGAAATGCTTGAACAGGAAAAATAAATGTCACCTTTGTGGAAAAAAGATCTGTCTTACTAGGTCATATTATAAATGACTTTAGGTTGATGCCCCAGTGCATGTGATAAATAGTCATGAAAATGCATTTAAGTAATAAATTATGATGTCACAGTCAGATGAATAGATCATTCTTAGTGCCAAACAGTAAAAATATCTTGATGGATGGATGAGTTTTACAAGGTACACCAAAATATAATTTGTTGCTTTTATATCCTTCCCCCACCCTTAACCATCACAACTAAATGCCTAACCCTAACCCCTGCCCTAACCCTAACCTATAACCAAGTCATAACCCTCAAACAGTCCTTTAAAGTTGTGCCAGAAAGCAAGGACTGGTCAAAATGTCATCACTTTCCCAAAATGTCAAATATAGAAGTACAAGTGCACACACATACACACACACACACACACACACACACACACACACACACACACACACACACACACACACACACACACACACACACACACACACACACACACACACACAGTGTAGCTGTCATGTTTAAATAAAGGGAACGGAGTGGAGTCCAAGAGGGCTCACTCTTGGACTCCACCCTGATATCTGGTGGTGTGGATGGAGCTCTGCCAGTCATACCACTCCTCTGCTTTTATTTTAGACTCAGACCCGTCCCTACAAAAAGCCCTGACACTAGCTCTTTCCAAACACTGTAACAAATGACAGATCCTCCTCACTGTTAGAACTGAATGCTCTTCTACTGAGACAGAAAATCAACAGCTGTTGAAAACTGATCGTCTTGTTGATAGTGCTGCATGAGAATAACACTCGACTCTATTGCACCTCTACAAAAGAAGGTAATAAAACAAAGGAGGTTGGCTCCATGGTTTAATTCCCAAACTTGCATATTAAAGCAAACAACGTGAAAACTTGAAAGGATATAGCGTTCTACTAAACTGGAAGAATCCCGCTTAGATTGGCATAATAGTCTTAAAACTTATGGGAAGGACATCTGTAATGCCAGAGCACCCTATTACTCATCTTTAATAGAGGGCAATAAAAAAACAGCCCTAGGTTTCCTTTCAGCACTGTAGCCAGGCTGACTGAGAGTCATAGCTCTAATGATCCATGTAATCCTCTAGCTCTCAAAAGTGATAACTTCATGAGCTTCTTTAATGAAAAAATTCTAACTGTTAGAGACAAAATGCATTACTTTCTGCCTTCAACCAGAACCAATTTATCTTCAAACACAGGAACCTTAGAAACAGCTGTAAAACCTGATATATACTTAGACAGTTTTTCTCCCAGTGACCTTCACCAACTAACTTCAATGATTTCTTCATCTGAAAGATGAAGAAATGGTTGATGTCTCTTAGACATCAACCTGTCTGTTAGACCCCATCCCAACTACACTGCTTAAGGAAGTTTTGCACTTAGTTAGCATTTCTTTGCTAGATATAATCATCTGTCTTTATCAACATGCTATGTACCACAGTCCTTTAAAGTAGCTGTAAGTAAATTAAATTTTCTTAAAACGGGTATTTTTGATCCAGATGTTTTAGCCAACTATAGACACATATCTAACCTTCCCTTTCTCTCTAAGATCCTTTAGAAAGCTGTCGCCAATCAGTTGTGTGATTTTTACATAACCTTAGTTTATTTGACGATTTTCAGTCAGGATGTAGAGTGCATCATAGCACAGCGACGACACTGGTGAAAGTTACAAATGATCTTCTAATTGCATCGGACAAAGGATTTGTCTCCGTACTTGTCTTGTTAGATCTTAGTCCTGCATTTGACACTTTTGACCATCACATCCTATTACAGAGATTCAAATGTTTAATTTGGCATTAAAGGAACCACTCCTAGCTGGTTAAAATCCTATTTATAAGATTGATTTCAGTTTGTACACGTTATTAATAAATCCTCCATATACTTAAAAGTTAGTCTCGGAGTCCAATAGGGTTCTATGCTTGGACCAGTTATATTCACCTTATATATGCTTCCTTTAAGCGATATTATTAGGAAACAATCCATAAACTTCCATTGTTATGCAGATGATACCCAACTGTACTTGTCAATGAAGCCTGATGAAACCAATAGGTTAGCTAATCTTCACGCATACCTTAACGATATAAAGATCTGGATGACCAGCAACTTTCTGCTATTAAACTCAGACAGAACTGAAGTTATTGTACTTGGTCCCCAACACCTCAGAAACATATTATCTAATGATATAGTTACGCTAGATGGTATTGCCCTGGCCTCCAGCACCACCATTAGGAATCTCGGAGTTATCTTTGATCAGGATATGTCCTTTAACCAAACTTCAAGGACTGTCTTTTTCACCTACATAACATTGAAAAAATAAGGCACATCATGTCGCAAAAAGATACAGAAAAACTAGTCCATGCTTTTGTTACTTCTGGCTATTATCAGGCTGTCCAAACAAATCTCTAAATACTGTCCAGCTGATCCAGAATGCTGCAGTGTGAATACAGACAGGACTTAGAAAAAGAGATCATATTTCTCCTGTGTTATCTTCTTTGCAATGGCTCCCTGGAAAATCCAAAGCAGAATTAAAAAATCCTCCTCCTCACCAACAAAGCCTTTAATGGTCATATCTCATTAATGCTCGTTACTAACTTGGCTTCTACTTACTCCCATAGTTTAGTGCTTTCTTGTCTCTCTCCTCTCTCCTACTGCAGGTATTTCTGCCTCTCAAGCTGCAGAGTCTGGATCTGTAAATGCAAACCACCTACTGTCCCCATGATCCTGCTCATCGGGAATCATTATTATTATTTTATTTATTACATTTAGTCTCATTATTATAATACATCTTTATGTGGAACCTGTATTGTGCTCTGTTGCCCTTCCTCCCTCCACGAGCCAGATTTTGTTCAAGGTTTCTACCTGAAAAAAAGGAGTTTTTCGTTGCCACTGTCACCAAGTGCTTGCTCATGGGGGAATGTTGGGTCTCTGTAAATATAACTAAAAAAGAGTGGGGTATAGAGCTGCTCTATATGAAAAGTGCCCAGAGATAACCCCTGTTATTATTTTGTGCTATATAAATAAAATTGAATTGAATTGAAAACTGATCCATGTGTGACCATGTGTTTTACAGCTACAAAACATAACTGATGAAAGCACATTTGTCAAAGCACTGAGGATCACTGGGGCCTGGATCAAGATTAGTGGATTAATTTTGGCTTAATTGAAATTTTCTGGCATCATGAAGCTGGCTCACTTTAACCCAGGTAGATCACCTGGTTTGTAAATTATGCTGCACAGCTAACCTGCTCCAGAACAACTTAACTTCAGAGGATCAGAAAAAAAACTTGAAAAATCTGTCAGTTGCCCAATTACTGTCCAGTTAACTCAAAACTGCGTAATCATTCCTACAGGATCTGTGACAAATAATAAAGTTCAGTAAGGTTCAGCCAAGTGTTTACTGTGTGATGACTCCATATAAGAGTCAAAAAACAAACAAGCAAACAAATAAACAACAAAATGTGTAAATTACTAAGATTTTACCCTGATAATCTGATTTAATTGTAGTGGTAAAGAAGTATTTAGATGTGTTATTCAAGTAAAACTAGCAATGCAATTAAAATCAAATGCTCTACATTCAAAACAATACATAAGTATTAGTCATGATCTGCCCCTCTCTGGGACTTCATGTCCGGGCTATATTATTTTGCGTTTTATTTTGAAATTACTTACCTTGTGTATCTGTTGGTTGTCTTACTTCCTGCCCCTGTGTGTGTCCCACCTTTGTGATTGCCTGCCCCTTCCCAATTAGTTTCACCTGTTCCCAATCACTGTTGCTTCTGGGTTTCCCTCACTCTTTGTCAGTTTGTCTGGTTTGTTCATGGTTGTGTTCCCTAGTGTTCCTTGTGTGTGTATTTTCCTGTTGCCTGTTTTGTTCCTGCATTTGTTCCCCAGAGTTTTCCTTTGTGGTCTGCAGCCTGCTTGTTCTGTTGTGTGAAAGCTTGTTATAATTGTCTTTATTAGTATCTTCACTGCATCTACCTCATTTCGTGTTTTTCTGCGTTTGGGTCATTTCTGCTTGAGCCGTGACAGTATTATCAGCACAATTTACTTAACGTTTCAAAGCAAAATTACATGATATGCAGAAGGATAGCTCCTGTGATGGATATATCTTCACTGGTTTAAAATACTCTATAAAGGTGGGTTAGTTTAATCTGTAGTTATGCATCATATTTTATAAACTGACCATAATAAAGAACAATATTTGCCTCAAAATGTAATGTAGAAGAAATATTAAGATGCATAAAATGGAAATACTCAAGTACACATACTGTATCTCTACATTATATGTAATTACAGCACTTGAGTAAACGTACAGTTACATTCCACATATGCTTACCTGCTAATCAGTTTCATTTCATTAATTAATTAATGAATAAGTTACTGATAGAATGGCTGTAGTAAATGCATCATTAAACACACTGAACTGTGGGAGCCTTGATTAAATCATGCACCACTAACAACATAACTTCTCCAAAATAACCACACAAACACTTGCGTTTTTGTGTGCGCCAAACTAGTTATTTAATACTGGCTACTCTTGCAATTAAAGCTTTGCAAATCGCTAGGCATGAAGGAGATGGTGGCATTGTTGACATAGGACGCACACAGTTACAGCATAGCAAACCACTCCTTTTATCTCACTCAAAACAAAAATACCAAATCGCATACCAATACATTATGAAAATAATGAAAATACCAACATGTCAATTACAGGAGTAATACAAAAGTGATCATACAACGTTTGTAGTTCACTTTAGTTCTCCACACAAGCTGATAATAGCAGTGATCTGTTGCTGTGTTTTGAGTCATATCTGAAAATTAGAGTTGGCTTATGTACAAAAGAACAGTGAAGTGACACATTACAAAAAAAAAAAAAAATTTAATAAAGCATAAAGTTTATGAGTTGGTTTCATGTCCTTTTAGATCAACTTGTCCTGACACTAAAATCAGACTTTAGCAGTGTGTCATATTTAAAACCTAAAATTACAATTTGAATATCACGTATTAAGTGCATAACCCACATGATGATCCCTGCTTAGAATATGTCAGTATCTTAAAAATTTTTTTTTTTTTTTTACTTTTAATAACTCAATAGCAATTAAAAGCGATTGATTTGACTCAACAATCTCTAAGCTGTCCCTGCTCCTGTTGTGTTTTGTACTGGAGTTAGTACAAAGTCCACATGTGAAGCTGCGCCTTTCTTACTAGAAGTCTGGGGGTAGGAACTGAATTGAGTACTAACCTTCATCCTGGTTTGCATTGTTTTTTATCATTATCAGAAGAACCAATCATGACTTATTTTAACATGTATTAACAACAGCCAGCAAGTTTACATCAAGTATGTTTCTTTAAATTACAAAAAACAGAAAAACGAACCACCCATTAATGCAAACAAGCTTTAAGGCAACAAGCTTTAATGGGTGGTTTAACTATAAGACGTAAGGCAGGAATAAATTGGAATAAACCAATCTTTTCTGGTTAACTTAAAGTAAATATGTAATTTTTTTTTATTTCAAGTTAATTCAACTTAGAATGTATAGTTTTAATTTTCAGACCACTTCAGAACTTATAAACATTTTTTTTTTTAAAGTTGAGGTCTTTTGACTTTAAATGATGAGTTGAACGAATTAACTGCTGATACTTCATTCAACTCAACTCATTAAATTAAGTTTTAAAGAAACAAAACTAGCATATGAACTACCCAGCATGTATTCTTTGAGAGTTAAAACTCTGCAGAGACTCTTCTCTTTTGTAGTTTGAAAAAAAAAAAATGGAAACTTGCTTTGTCGATGACACATGTGAATGAAAGTCATGTTGTTTCTTTTCATAATAATTAATTAATTATTTAATAAACTGATTGGGAGAAGCCTCACATGTTGTCTTCAGCTAAAAAATGGCTTCAACAGCTGCTGCTGTAAGTTCATGTGAAATGAAGAACTGACTGTGTCACTGAACAGCTGATTCAACTTAATATCTTAAATTTATTGAGCTTGTTTTCCCAAGTACACTTAACTCAGTTAGTTTTTACATTTTCAAAACTCATAAAATGCTGAACTAACTATTAAACCTAAGTTCAGTTAACTCGCATTTTTAAAGCAGTAGGGGAACTTAAGTTTCTAGGCTGAATGAACTTAAAATTATTTACATTGCATTTATGAACTTGGGCAGGTTTAGAAGCCCTCAGAGTGCACACTGCCAGGATCTGATCCAGCCTTGAACCACATGGATCATTTTCAAATCTATAACTAAACTTACATCACACATTTCAATACTTAAATTCACCTAAACGATAAGTGGCTATAACATTGTACCTTGCAATTAGAAATGTATTGGCAGACATGCATGTGTGCAACACCAGCTAGGTGTATAGCATTAATGTTACACTAAGGCTGAATTTTCATATTATGCACCCTGACCTTGGAATAATTCATAAGATAAACTTCATCTGGAAATGCTGACTTCATTCAAGCATCACATTCAAAAATGTTTCATGAGGAATGTAATTGTTTAAAATTAAAACAAATACTTTTCTTATTAAATTATTATTAAAAGTTTTATCTCTCTGATGTCTCTCAGGTCCTGTTTCGTTGCGACTGACACCACATATTCTTCATCTAGTTTAAACGCTAATCCCCAATTCCCTTGACCAACCAACCATGAGGAATATGATAATGTTTGTCATTCAGGGATATGAATATCCAGGTTCCTTATGTTTAATGTCATATGTCACATATTAAAACTTGGACAAGACTCACAACAGGGACACCAGTGTGCATGTAAATGTACTTATTGACAGACTAGCCTATTATTGCTTAATACATTTTCTTCAATTTAACAGACACAGTTAAGTGCGAAAGGAAAGAAATTACAGAAAATAAAAAAATTGCATCAATTATTGTATCAGTTTTGCACTTTTCCAGTGATAATTTTGGAATCATCCATTTTGCATCACTGAGCCCCAAATTATTGCCATTTTTAAAAATCCTGGCTTTTTGTGTGCAAAAGAATTCTTAAATATTCCACAAACCAACAGGAAACTAAAATATTAATATTTGAATTTGATGTAAAAAAGGTTGTTTATGGTGCCTCGATCCTCAAGAGTACTATTATTCAAGCTAAGATATAGAGTATCCACATGCCCATGCAGTGTGCAGAGACACAGTGCACATCAATGAAAGCTTAATATGTTGCCATTTAATATGTATTTTTCCACAACATGCTGCTCCACTGGTTCATCAGAAAACTGTTCTGCTGTCACACTGTGTCTGGATATAGTTAAGTGGCAAAGGAAGTGCACATAAAGGGAATGTGACTCTGTATGTCACATTTAAAATAGGGAAATTCAAATCATATGTTAAATTAAAGATATGAAAACAAGAAGGCCAATATTGTTGCAGAATTAGTTGTGTTGTGTGGAGAGTTTTGAACCCGTGCATTAACATGTGAAGAAAAATCTGTAAATGTGCTGTGAGATTTGTAAATGGGTAAAACACTGTGTGATTTTGCGGTCAAATTTTAACATTTAAGTAGATGTATGAATGAATGGGATTCATACTGCACATCTTGTACTATAAAGTGAAACTTTAGTAAAATAAAGTAAAACATAAGATAAAACACTCATTTTAAAGAGGTAATAATCTCTCAAGGTCCACTTTTCTGAGCTTTCAGTCATATCATTATATCATTATATTTAGTCTTATTATTATTATTAGCCATATTATTATAATTATTAGTGTTTATTATTAATCTCATTATTACATTGTGCTGTATTCTAAAGTTCCATCCTTAGAGCATGAAATGACACCTGGACAAGCTCCACGATGACTGAACAACTAAACTGTATCCACTGATGAAGACTGTGAGATACAGTTGAAAGACAAACTGTACAGAAAAGGTGCATATGCGTTAGTATGTTACAAAAAATATAAATATAATAAATATAGTAAATGTAAATGTTTAATTAATAATAACAAGTTACTCTAGGAGTTTGAAAACTTTCAATTCTGTGGTTTCAGAAGGGCAACACACACCACTGGCAGTCAGTTTGCCAGAGGAAACCTACTGGATGGACATCTGATTTCCCTGAGCAGGCCCATTTAATAAATAAAAAAATAGATAATATAATTTTTTTAGCATCATTAATCATTAAAAATAATATTTAAATTTTATTTGATCAATACTGTTGAATGGAAATCAGTGATAAATTAGAAAATTAGTTTATTTAAATTTTGTGAGAGGCTGCTATTGCATGATGATTTTCATGTGAGTCAAGTCAAGCCAAGTCAAGAGTCAATATTTTTAAATCTGCACAGTGCATTTGTTATTTAGCCAATAACACTTAAAGAGTATTAAGGTCTGAAAGATTCACTTTGTGCAAAAGGCTTCTGTAATGATGGGATTTGCCATACTCCTATCTCCTAGAACTGACACACTTCAACTGTCAAGAAAAACAGTGGCATTATCAAATTGGCTGCCTGGACGTGCACTTTGACACAACTAGTGTTTTTATATGTGGGTTACGGCTGTCAAGATGGTTAACAAAAAGGTCCGAAATTCAAATCTGCCAGGTGGCTGGGGCCTGTCTGTGTGGGTGTCCCCCCACAGTCCAAAGACATGCAGGTTACATGAACTGGGGACTTTAAGTTGTATCTGGGTGTGAATGTGTGTGTATTTGTTCCAGGCCTGTAACAGACTGGTGAGCTGTCTAGGGTGTACCCTGTCTCTCATTTAGTTTGTGCTGGATAGAGGATACAGCTGGCTGGTCAGGTGACTCGATCAGTTGATGAGAAAATGTAAGAAATTAAATAGAGACAGCTGGCTCTAAATAATTTTCATTTTTCTTCAGTGATAACAAAGCCTTTGCCAGAGTTCAAGGTTACTTCTCCGTCATTTACAGGAGATTTGTGACATTTTGCTCTACCAGCAGTTTTTCAATTTATTTCAAACACCAGCTAATTATTACAATGACAGAGCTCCTGGTGACCAGTCCAGCGCTTTCAGCACATGGAAAAAACCCAACAGTAGGAGTTTATCAGCTATTAAAGTCTGCTCTGTTATCTTGGAGTGGCTAAATCTTTGACTATTTGGCCCGCAAAGTGCTGGTAAAGTGTGTTCCTTTTGAATCCGAAAGCAATTAAACAAAAGTCGATAGGATCAACGCTGGTAATGAATATCCAGCAGCAAGGTTTTGTTTTGCTTCCCACAGAGAAAAGCCTTGTGGGAGGCTGATAAGAGGAAGGCCCTCCACCCACATCCCTGCAGCCAGCTACTACTGAGATCCTGTGTTACTCACTTGACCCTTTGGGATTTCAGCCTTATTTTCTCTCATCTAAGATTTTGTTGGCAGTTTATTAAAGGATCTTGGATGCAAAACAATGCACATGGAATCTATGTGCCGCATAGAGCCATGAGTCTGCATGTTTCCTGCCAAAACCCACGGCAGCTGATTGCACTGGCAGATTCCTCCTGAAATCAACTGTTGCAATGCTTTATACGTATGAAAACCTGCAGGTGTGGGACATGATGGCATGCAATTCAAGATCCCAGATATATTGATATATATGATACAAGCAAAATGCATGAAAAAATAATTTTAACAATTACATTAAAAATCTAAAAAAAAAAAATGACTGGATTAGTCATGATAGGGTATACATGTGCACAACTATGCCACTACTGTTACCTTAACTGAGAACTCCCTTCTCCTAACACAAGAGGTTTCATTTACTTAAATTACTAGTAAACAATCACCGTTTTACAAATAACATTACTGTATAAACCTGAAGTATGTGTGAGACGGCTCATAAATTTGTAGGAAAATGCACAGAAGGTCACTTAGAAGGTCTGGTACCATGTTGGAAGATTTAGATAATTAATGAGGGTACCCACCGTGCGAGCCATGCGTAAATTAGGCACTGTGCATCAAAAACTGCAAGATGCAGATGCTACAAACACAAAGCAAATATTGATATTAAGAGAATTTAGATATATAGCGAGATATAAAGCAATTTAACAAATATACTGTTAAATCCAAATCTGATCTTGTGGTATACAGTTTGGAATGCAGTGTACGCAGAGGATGGTTTAGTCAGAAATGAGCCATGGATATTGTGCTGTGTGTGAGATTGTTTAACTTTTTTTAAACCAAGAAAAAAACAGACAGTGGAGACCTTACAGTACACTTGTGTCCTGGTAAAAACACATTGCATGCATCCATACATCAGCACATGACTGCAATTGAAGGGGATTTCTCTGAACTGTTCTCTGCAAGGAAGGAAACCACACCACGTCACCATGCAAATGATGTAAAAGATGCAGATAAGTTTAATGAGGCTTATATATACTAATAAAAGGCTGGAGAAAAATGTACATATAGCAGTAGTGATTCAGAAAGGATGTGTTGAAGTTTAATTAGTGTTTATCCCTCACTGGACAATAATTTCCTTCCAGCTTCCTTTCAACTTCCTCTGATGGATAACATATCCACTCTGTCAACAAGAACACACAGTGTTTATTGCTTTTTTCCATTATTTACATCCTGCAGTGACTTTTTCATTGGTTCCATTTAAGTGATATATACACAGTGATAGATCATCACCAAAAGGTAAAGTACCTTTACAAGTTGACTAGTGCAGTGCACTGTTCAAAACGTGCTTGTTATCTCATTAATTGTTCAATATTTTATTAAATCGTGTAATTATCATCTAATTTCCACGTCACTGCTGTGTTTAATATTATTAATAATCAGAGACCCTATTTACCAGATACCTGATCAGAACATACTGGACCACAAATTCAAAAGGATTGCTGTGACACATACACTTACTAGCCAAGTTATTAGGTACACCTAGATAAAAATAATGCAGTATAATACAACAGGTCTGCAATAATTCCTCCCTTAATGAGGATTATAATGTTCAGTTTTTATTTAATCTGTTTTAAAGAGGTGTTGATTTATTTTCATGGTGATTTTGGAGGCTGTATTTTGTGGTGCTGTGGATCTATACTGGATTATACTGAGAGGAGTTCCTAATATTTTGTCCATCGCATTTATATAATTTAAATATTAAAATATTAGGAACACAGTCTGGTAAGTGAGTATAGATTAATTTAATCAGTGTGTCATAGTAACCCTTTCCCTGAACTGCAGAATCAGTATTTTCCTGAAGAACTTGACTTAAAACTTAATATGGGTATGGCATGGATTTATTTCATTACTGGAGTAACATGCAGTTAAAAAAATACTGGCAAATGTATTTTTGAATTAGTGAGATCAAAACAACAGTGGTGCATAAATGACTTGTTCGGCATGCTAATAATCCTAATATATCATGCTTGGGTGGGGCTAAAAAGTCAACAAAATGGTGCTGTCTTGCTGGTGCTGCGTCTGACCTTAAACAAAGTGCTTCGGGATGCTTTTGCTTCAAATGACCGTGCATAGCAGTTGTACTGCTGTGATAAGCCATTTACAATTTGCAGAGCTTGGGTCTCTGTCTAAAATATTCCCACACTTAAGATGATCCTGTGCAAGGTCTGTAGCTGCAGCTTGATTTCTTGGGAATCCATGCTTTGACTAGGGGAAGCCATCTTTGAAACGTGCCCGTGAAGTCTGTTATATGGATGCGTGTGTTTCTCTTTTTATGTTTTTCGGGAACCTCATCCAAAAACCATCACAGTCCAAACTACACTTGGATGGGTCCTCAACATTACACACATGAAGTTTGAAGTCGATTGGATGAGCGGTTGTTGAGAAAATCAAAGGACAGACAGAAAGACAGACAGACAGAGATGCCTCCATTTATAGTTAAATGAGGACCATCATTAAATGTGCAATTCAGTGTTGTGAAATGGAGTGTAGGAAGGACATAAAAAAGTATATTAAAACCGGTGACTGGTTTTAATTTTGTTTGATCGGTGTATAAGATAGATGGAGATGAATCACAACAAAGGAAATCTGTTAAGAAATCCAAAAGGCCTCGTGAGGATGTAGAAGAAACAGGGGATAAAATTTGAAAGGTTTTATCAGTGTGCTGAAATCAAATATGAAAGCATCTAAAGAATTGATTGCAACTAAAGACAATATGTGCCCCTGGTTGAACCCTCAAATCAACAGAGCCACTGCTGCTAACTGTGCCAAAAATTCGGACAATGACCAACAGCTGCCAGGCAGGTAGTGTACAGTGGGTGTCAACCGTATTGTAAATGACTAATAGGTCACAAGAGTAATTTACTAAAACTAAGGCAGTGAGTGAAAACAGGCATAAGTGCTCTGTGGAGCTTCAGAAGATTGTGAAATTTCTCTGGCATTTTTTCACTACAAGTGAACCCTTTAATATTACATGCAATCACAAAAAAGTATGTTAAATTAAAATTGCATGTAACTGTGGTATACTTCCATGTGCACATGGAAGTTATGCCATACACTACTATATTAAAACTGTATAAACTATAATAACAACACGTTTGGACAACTATTAATGTATATATAATATGCTGCAAATACTTAAATGTTCTTTAAATATGTAAACCTGTTAGCCGGGCTTATTCAGCTTTTTCCAGAAGCTTCCAACTACAGTTCAGAGCCACAGACCCTCAAGCAAAAACAGTAATCTCCTGCATTCTATGTATTATTTATTAAATTTCCGTTTTACATTTAACATAAGCATACATTTTTTTTCTGTTTAAATGTAGTTGTTGTAGTGACAGACTGTATACAGTGTAGGTCTGTGCAAATATACCAGAATAAGTAATAACACATATTACAGCCTGCATGCCTAATACTTACTTGCCTTGAAAAAGGAATGAGCCATAGACCGCTTCTTTACAGCCTGAACAACTTGTTAATACACTGTAATTAGTGCCAAAGGTATAAAAAGGGAGAACTTTATGTTAACCCCTGTAGAGTTACAGAAAAACAAACATTTAAATCGAAATGAGGAAATTTAAACATAATGGTTGAATTTATGAATAGTTCACCACAGTATTCCTGTTGCACAAGAAACCTCAATGAATATAACAATTATCAGTACTTAGTGTAAAGTCTCTCTTAAAAACAAAGCTGTTACCCACGTTATTCCCTGAGCACTTCTTCTGTCTTTTTCCCCTGTACATGCATATTTGTTTGGCATTGGTACACAATAATAATTACTCTTTGTATTTAAATACAATTAATCAGAACTTAATGGTCTCTCAAAATAGCAGAGATATTTGCACGGAAGTGTACTCAATAATGCTTTAAGTGGTACTACTGGCATATCATTAACACACTAAGTACAAAATCATACATGTAGAAATAACACAACAACAGTTCTTAAAAATGTTATTTGAGTAGGTTGAAGTTCTATTTTTATTGTGTGGAAAGCAAATACCCAAACCAAAGTCTACTTATCTGTATTCCTAAGGTTTTTACAGAGGGCTTTGTTCTTACATGATTCATAGCCTGATTCATAAAACATGTTATTCCTAAAAACATTGTGAAAAATTGATTTTTCATGGCTGTTGACAGAATTTTCTGATTTCTGGAGAGATAAAGAGCAATATCCAAAACACCCCTCTGTGAAAACCTTTGGCTTCGCAGGTGTGGGACCTGGCTTTGAACCTGGCTTTATCCAATGTTCAGATTTCTGTTTTGGAAAAGTATGCAAATTAGTGCATAGTTTATTAAACAATGCATCATTTGCATATTTAAACATAACATTTCAGAACAGTTACAATACAGAAAATAATCGTCTTAATATAAGTAATCAGCTGGGGAAGTTTCATTGGAATATCTATTAGTTAAAATGTGTACCCTATTTACCTGTAGTATCTTGGTAAAATAAGTATGCCCCAAAAAGAACAATTTAAATATAGAAAACAAACAATTTTTTGACTACATTCAAGATGTAGTTATTTAAGATGTTGGTATGGTGTGTATATATATATATATATATATATATATATATATATATATATCCCGGCCAGCGCGGGGTAACACATATCCAGTGTGGACCCCTCAGGCAAAGTCCTTGATGTTTCTGTCGCTTGGGATCGCTACACATCTTCGCTACCAGCTCTTCTAAACAACGTGCAAGTGGAAGCGGCAGCTCGACTTTCATCCCGGTGTTCTGACTTTAAATATTTGTCATATTTGAAAATATTACTGTAAAAAAAGGCCTGATAATTTAATTTTATGTGGCTGTTGCTCAGTGGGAATTTATTAAGCTTAGCTGTCTCAACTTACGTATAACACTCGACACCGTTGCCCCTCTGAAAAAGAGGGTAGCGAATCAGAGGAGGCTAGCTCTGTGGCACAATTAACAAATGTGTGCTTTGTGGCGTTCCACCCATCTAGAAGAATTTCACCTATCCTGTAAAGATAGTCTAACAACATATAAAAGAGACCTGTGTGATGTCAGAACCTCCTGTTATTTATCATTAATAGAAGAAAATAAGAACAACCACAGGTTTCTTTTCAGTACTGTTGCAAAGTTGACAGAGTCATAGCTCCAGTGAGCCATGTGTTCCTTTAACTCTCGGTAGTAATGACTTCATGTGCTTCTTTAAAAATGAAATGATCACAGTTAGAGAAAAAATTCATCACCTCCTCAGAAATCAACTTTAACGCCTGATTTATAATTAGACTGCCTCTCTCCTATAGATCTTTCAGAGCTAACAGTGTCTTTATGTAAATCATCAACCATCAGGACTGAACACTGAACCTTCGCAGACTTCAATCAACATTATCATTGCAAGTGTGTAAGTGAAGGAGGGCTTGAAGGCTCTAAAGACTTGATGAGAAACGGAACAGCACTTTCTCTCCTACAGATCTTTCCGAGCTCACTTCAACAGTTCCTTCATCTAAACCATCAACCTGTCTTTTAGACCCTACTCCAACTAGGCTGTTCAAGGATGCATTACCTTTAATTAACACTTCCATATTAGATCTGATCAATTTATCTTTATCTTTATTAACAGGCTACGTACTGCAGGTTTTTAAGATTGCAGTAATTAAACCTCTACTTTAAAAGCTTACTTTTTCAGCCACAACTCTTGAACAGGTTAATTTCAAACAATTAAAACCTGCCAAAAAACAGCGTGACTACTGACCGATCCTATCACTGGAAAAATGGAATCATCCTTCCTTAAGGATCCTGACAAGGACAAAAATACTGAGTTTACATTGAAGTCACAAGGAATAAAGAGCAATACAGATTTATATAGTTCAGGACACAAAAAGCAAAAACTATTCACTCTATACTTAAGAAATATATAATTATTCCAACACTTATTTTTAGCCTTAGCTTTACTTTGATAATTGGAAATTATTTCTAATGTTTCTACTGCCTTTTATCCAATTCTAATTTCTAGATTATATTGCATACATTTCACCTTGCTTAATATCACTTTTTGCTGTTACTATAACTAAATTTACCTGTGGGTATCACCATTTCATCTAATTTCATATTAAGTACTTCCTTCATGGTTCTGATGTTGCCTCGTTGCTGGATGGGGAAACCCAGAGTTAAATGAAACATTGATGAAACGATGATGACAGAGTTGGCAGTTTAAGACAACAGCAATACGTTAACGACGGAGCTGGGGACTGCTCTTGCCTGCGGTGAAGGTGAGGACCAGGTGTGTAATGACTGATAGCTGTGTGTATGGCCCAGTTCCAATATGTCCCCTAAGTCCTGAACACTGAACCTTCACAGACTTTAATCAACATTATCATTGCAAGTGCAGGAGGGTTTGAAGGCTCAAAACTCTTGAGGAGAAATGGGACAGCACTTTGTAAAATCATATTCCCTGGACAGAGGCATTTCTATGCACAGTAAAGTGTGAGGCTGGTATTTCAGACTGCTGATATTTCATGAGATTAGTCATTTCTCCCTGTTAATAAGTAAAAGTGTTCTGTCAACATGTTTGAAGTATAAGTCCTGCCATGATTAGACAAACAAATACACTTAAATAGTCCTTTTCTGTCAGCACCGTTTTAATGTCACATCACAATGCATCGCGGGTTTTTCCTTAAGCAAAGTCTGCAAAGTTGCAGACTTACAGAAAGTGTAAAGGGCTCAAAGAGTCTGAGCCCTCAAACACTTTGCTGATTTCAAAGTGGAACAGCCCTGAACCTTCACAGACTTAGCATGTGCCGAAGCCTGTGAGTGCATGACACGGACATTGGAAGTGAGCCTTTCTCCCTGGTGTTCCTAAGGGCCTGCCATGGTGAATTACCACAGTGTACTGCACCGTGGTGATGCGAAACCACAGGCTAGGCAGAAATCTCCAGGATCATGACCTGATGTCATTTCCCCCTACATGGCCAGAAGTACTGAGTGGGACAGACATTTTATCTGGTCTTTTGGGACTTCCTCTGCTTCATAGACTTTAAATTACCATGTTCTAATGGACTTTTAATGGACTTTTAGTAATTGGTGGGGAAATATTTGAATTTCTCATTTCACATTACTTTTAATCATCCATGCGCCTTGATTTTTAGTTATTTGAACTATTTCTAAATTGGTTTTATTGATTTATGTCATTTTTATAAAACTTGGTCTGTGAAACAAACTTTTTTAATAAATATATTCAAATGAAAGACTGTGATTTATGTAAAGAATTTAATTTTTAAAGAGCTTTTGCCAATAATTGTGTCTAGCAGACCCTTTAGAGCCTGTTATATGTTGAAAATATTTTCACCAAAGGCCATTTAAAGTAATAATATAAAAAACTGAAACTTTTCAACACAATTTTGTCCAGTTTTTCTTTTCAGGTCTGTGCTGTTATCAGCTGCTGAAACAACAAACTGAGACTTTGTTACTGAGACTTACTAAAATCCGTAATTTCTCGATTGAAATCAATTTTACTTCCTAAATCTCCTCATGTGTTGATCAATTATGAGAGGCATGCTGACAAAGGACCAACAAGGGACCACTAAAGACTGAGGTCTGCCTACATGGGCTAAATGATTAGCTGCCACCCTGCATATGTAACATTTCCTGGTCGAAATTCCACTTTTACAGTATCACGTACTTCTGATTTTTATTAAATGATGTTTTTTGAGTAATAATGTAGTTTAATGTTTTTTGATGACACATTTGATGAGAAGCAGTATGTTGTTTTTTTTCCATATCCTGGAATATACATATTCACACACTTCATCTGTTGTAATGGACGACTGTCAGCTGTGATTAACTCAAACATCCCTGCTTTCACTATTAGCGTCAATGGATTCAGTTCCACTCTGCCACCGCAGTAATGGCAGCAGTGGTTGAGAGCAAAACACATAGATCAACCTCCAGTTTCGTCTGTACAATTTTGGTATCATCAGGTTTTCACTTTATTAGAAACACATGGTGAGAACTGTCTAAGAAGTTTTTAGCAGTTTAATCCGTATTTTCACTCATCCGTTTCCTCCATCTCTCTTTCTCCCTCTTTAGCTCTCCTTCCACATTGCCTTCTTTTTCTCCCCTTTCTCTCTCATCTCTCCATCCTCCCCTCCCTTATGCCTGCAACTGTGATGGTGAGGGATGTGTTGGCGACAGATGGCGTCCAGGAGGCACACATGGCTCCTGGTGGGGCAGATGGGGATGCTGGTCCCATTAACACTCCCGGAAGGACAGATTGCTGCCTTGCCCAGTCCCCTGCATGGATGATGGGCACACAGGTGGGTAGAGATGAGAGGAAAGGCAGAAATCACAGATGATGGAGGAAGAGCAAGGTGAGGTTTTAATGACCCCACAGGGAAGTTGATTCGTGGAAGCAAAAAAAATGCGATTTAAACAGAGATGACATATGAGTTATGGAACTGCTAATAACGGGAGGGGAGGGACTACTAAAGATGTACTGAATCATCAGTTTTCATTTTCTTCTATTTGACAGCAAATATAATAGAGGTCTTATAATGAACTGTAGTTAAATCATATCCAGCCTTTTGTGTATGTATGTAACAGTTGATCATCTTGTTGATACTTTCAGTTGGGTTTCAGAGCAATGAAGCTTGAAGCTTGTCAAATCAGACAGGAGGAGCAGACTCAGTGAAGCTGTTAACCCTGAAGCATCTTCATTGTTTCCAGATAATAAACAATTCAGCTCTCAAAGAATAGTCGGCAGATGGCGGGCAAACCCAGACAAGACAAGGACGGCAGAATGTCTGTGACCCAGCCTCACTCTGTTTATTATGTGACTGAACTACATTTACTGAACAGACAGTTATCTGTTGTTGTTTTAATGAAATTCCAGGTAATCTTACATTAGGGACAGATTGCTTTAATCCTTGTACATGTATATATATATACATATATATATATATATATGTATTCAGCCACAGTATTAAAACTGGTAACTGATTTGAATGTTGTGGCTGATCGGTGGTATATGCTATATGATTATTAACTAGATCATCATTGATCGTCGAGTGTCGAGTGTTGCTGGTAAGCACTTTCTGGCTACAACAGATCAGGCACTTTTATGAAACACCAATTTTTGCAAATATTAATGGAAAGCAAGAGCCAAGAGTCTCTATGATGGTGAAGCTATTGACTGAGACCTCATCAGGTTAATGTCCTGAGATCCTTCTGTCACAGACAGCTGTGACAGAACAAAGATGTTACTAACATTTCTAAGCTTATACTCTGTGATATTTATTCTTTTACACTTGAGGCTTATCAAATCAGAAAGCAGGAGCAGACTCAGTGAAGACAAGACAAGGACGGCAGAATGTCTGTGACCAAGCATTGCTGTTCTCTGCTCTGTTTATTATCTGACTGATGTATATTTACAGAACAGCCAGTTATCAGTTGTTGTTTGAAAGGAATCATTATTTATTTATTCATCAAATATTAAAAAATTATAACAGCTCACTACATTAATTCCCATCTGATTTTGACTTTTTAGCTAAACTATTTTCTTTTCACAGTTGGCTCCAAACAGAATGTAGTGACATTCATGTGGATTTGAATAGGTACTTTGAACAAGGATTTTTAGAGACACAATTGCTGCGAGGCTGCTGGACTTCATCCTCACCAAACACTGTAGGTGTGTGGATTATCACTCCAAACATGGACTATGCTTTGTTTAAACAAGTCCTGTCTCAGTAAAGACAAACTCTTCTGGTAAACATTTCAGGGCTCTGTTTGAGACATGTGACTTCTCACACTTGATTTCTTGTCAGAGTTCCTGTTATGGTTCAGACCAAAGAAAACAATCTGCAGTTGTGATCACACTCTGCAGCATTATTTAAACCACAGTGTTCCAATCTTCAAAGATCCTTTGTTGTTTATTACAACTCGGGTCTTATTTTCTTAGCTTGGGCCATAGTTTCTAGTGGTTATCATGACATATTTACCAAACTACTGTAAATGTTGAGATGTGGGAAAACTGTGATATTGCTACAACAATCGAGCAAGAAACAGGAGCAGTCACACGATCAGACAGGTTACAAAAAGCCAACAGATTAGGCAGAATATGTAAATCATTTTATTTGTAGGTAAAACTGATTGTCTAAGTGAGTACACTCATAATGTTGCGAGTAAGGGGCCCCTATGGCTGGCACCCCAAGTGGACTTTCTGAAGACTTCCGGAGAGTCTACTTGGGGTGCAAACTTCACCAGACTTTGCTTGGAAAATTATCCACAGCAATATGGATGCGACCATGTAAAGAACAACCCCAAAAACAAAAATACCTTTAATTAATCAGTCAAAAAAATAAATAAAAATAAATAATAATGATGATGAGAAGAAGAAGATGTACCATACAGTATCTATCTTTATAGACATTATTTTGTTCTCATTGTTGTGTGCGCTTATTGTAAGGTTTCATTTGCAGACACAGAGTTAATGATGAATAAACTGAGTTTTTTATGATCTGCAAACTAGACAAGCAAAGGTTTTAGATTGTCCATTACTTTTAGTTTATGAACACATGCTTGCAAAACTAATTACATTCCCATTAGCCTCAGTTAGTGCGGAGTGCTATTTATTACTTCCAATAATTGCATTTCTTATGTGTTGTCATTTTGTTTATGTACACATAACTCTTGTCAGCCACATTAAAACCAATTACAAGTTTTAATGTTGTGGCTGAATGGTGTATATATACAGTATATATATATATGGTTACTGGTTTTAATGTTCTGGCTGATCTTTGTATACTTTTGCAACATATTTTTTATCAAAATGTTATATCGGTGAAGCTTATTTGACTTGAATTTGAAGCCATTTTTATTTCGTTGAAGACAAACAGCCAAATTATGAATAGATTGTCAAATATAACCTCACATCATTAAAAGTTGACATTTGGATGACAAAACATTTGAAATATGACAATTTAACGAACGCTGAGTTTTTCTTTAGCACATTAAATGTCAAAATATGTCTGCTTTAATGAATACCAGTTTCAGTGGCAGCCTGTTACTGTTAACAGAGGATTTAAACACACAACTATTGAGCTTCACCCACTGTAAACTATTTAGTGAATTTAATTATTGATTTACTTGATTAACTCTAGTTGTGTATTATCAGGCTTTCAAGCTGCCCATCTTCTGGTATAGAAGTACCCGACGTCAGGTAAAATGAGGTAAAGAAAGTTTGATGCAAAATACAGGACAGTAAAAAAAAAATTAGAGCTAGATACTTGAGCAATGATGTAATTTTTCCACATTATGTTTGCGTTTGCAACCTCTGTGTCATCCTTTTTTTTTTAATGATGCACTTCAGGTGCTCATCTGATAAGGTGCGTATGTGAATGAGAGAGAACATAACTCCCAGGTTGTATTTTTGTGTAAGTGGATTAAAAATGAATGTCTCAGTCGCAGCTTCACACACCTTATATTTTGAAAAGTTTTGAGCTGTGAGCAGAGGCTTTGGGAACTTCTGTAACAAATGATACATCAGAACAAGTCTTAGTGTTCCTTTCCAGCCTTCAGGCAAGTCTGCAAATACAATAATAACTGATAATGAGTTGTTTAATACTCTTTGTTGTAGCATCTGAAGCTTTAACAAGGAATCTGATTAAAAATTGAATCCCATTTTTCCATCTTTTGGTTTTCAGTAGTGAGGCTAAACTTTTATTGTATTTGAATTTCAGGTGTGAAGGCTGAGCTTACATTGTGTCTCACAACAGGCTGTAATGACACACTACACACTGTGGTATTGTTTGTTTTTTTATATTTCATGAAATATGCATCATGTTGAATTCTTTTTTTTAAATTCATGGCACTTTTACAAAGTCAACACAGTGATGATGCAAAGGGAAGAGCACTCAACGAGCCATAAAAACCATATACAATTTGGTAAGAGAAATCAAACATGATATGACCAAAACACATAGTATGAGTGACGATAGTCCTGGGTGTTATCATTAAAGAAACCATCTCAGATGATTGGACTGACTCCTCCAGTTCGCCTGAGGGTTTATATGCTCAGGACAGTTAACTGGTTCTGTTTCACTCTATTACACTACATTTAAATCATATGGAAAGAGAGGACAAAATGAGCTTGCTGCTAAAAATACTCTTCCCTCGGCTTCCAGAGGGCTGCCAAGTTAGCTGTAAAATATGAACAAAAAAATCATAATGTAGGAAAAGTTGAACATTTTGGGAAATTTGACTAGTTTTCTTTCTGAGAGTGAGATGTGAAGATGGTTACATAATTGTGTCCATGGTCCCAGCACATGCCTCTTGAAATTTGAGTATATATATATATATATTGGCATATTTTCATTGGCGTTTAATCACCTTAAACTAAGAATCAGGATTCATTGCCTTTGATATCTACATAGGGAGCAGGTCCTCTTCCCATGTTTCACCGCCATGTTTCTACAGTAGCCCAGAATTGACAAACTAAACCCTGGCTCTAGAGAGGTCCTTTTGCACTGTTTCTCATTTTCATATGAGTCAACCAAAAACATTACAAAAGTCAGAGAATGAGTTTTCAACCAACTGATGGAGCTAACATTAATTTGCTAACGGATGAATAAACTATTGTTTGTAAAGAAATAAAACAAGTACCTACCTCTAAAACCACAAATTTTCACTCTTCAATACAATATTCTTATACTAAACTACTGATTTACCCATACACTCCTCATGTATGGGTAAATCAAAAAAAAAAAAAATACAGAGAGTTAATTGCTCAGCTTTAGAAGTGTTGGTACTGACAGAGGTAGGCCAGCTGTTTCCCCCTAGAAATTAGAGCACAGAAATAAGATTGATGTCGTTCTCCTCTCACTCTAAGAAAGAAAGTGAATAAGTCTACAACCCAAAATGTTGACTATTCTTTTCGGTGAGAAAAACTTCATCAGAAGCAGAAAATCTTTACAACTTCAGCTAAGTTTGAATGTGTGAACTCTTCCATCTTTAATTTTCATTCCCCTAATGTGACATGAAATCAAATTGAACACTGAAAACATAAAAAAGTACCCAAATCCTTGTTGGCTCCAGAGGATATAAACATAACAATATATATATTAATAATGATAATAATATTAATAATAATAAAAATAATAATAATACACATAACAAATGGAGGAGCCGTGGTGAGGGTTCCCTGCTACAGAGCTGCCTTGCACAGTAATACTGTTAGACAATGGGACACATTGTGCTGTACAGGCAGATGGACAAACACAGACACGGGACAAAACATATTGTAGTACATTCTGGAGTAAAAACACGTCATAATTGTCATCATGCAATAAAGGATAGCAACTATTTGTTTAAAAAACATGGCACATAGGTTATTATTATCTCAATCCATTATCAGATACATATCAAATATAGAGACATTTCTTAACAAATATAAAGTTATTGCATTTTTATTATTCCTTCATATAAGACACTATATGCAAGGCATACTGTGGAAAATCTTCTCTACCCAACGGTGATTGTGGGTAGTGACTAGCTGATTGTCCTTTTGTTATTAGATGGCTTCTAGTTCATATGTACAGAGAGGAAGCATCCCTTTTAATACTTTTCAGAGCTACTGGCCTAACACAAAGGGAGAGATGATCCAGGCTTTTCCACTGCTTTATATGATAATAGACCATTCACCTGCTGTTGGGAAATGTTGATAGCTGATAGCGCTTTAATATAAGTGGTGCTCATAAGATGCTCCAGTACATGTGTACCTGTGATGCCTTTGCTGCAGATTCTAATCCTGTACAAACAAAGACATACTATAATATAATATGATATTTGAGCTAATATGCAGAAATTAAGCTAATTTTAAAGGACCATACCACCAATCTGGCATGTTCTAGCCCATTAAAGGGGCAATCCACCATTTGTACATATCAAGATCATTTCTCATCAGAGGGAGTATCACTCAGACTATGAAAACAGTTGTATAATGTCTTCTGTGGCTCTGGAGGAGCTTTGTTAAATCTGAGAAAATAAAACCTAATAATGCTATGGGTGATGTCATTAAGGTTGTGTCAAGTTGGGTTAAGAGACTACTAATTTTTAATAAAAAGTCTGCTTCATAATTTGGAGGTGTGCCGTTTTAAAGACACTGAATCAAGTAGCATTATGAGAATTGTAGGATTGAATACTAGGTGCTAAAAATCTGTTTTAAAAAAAATATGTCTCTTACAAGTCATCCTACTTTACTGAAGTGCAACACTGGATTGGTGGAGAACTCTGTTAAATGCCAATCCTGCTTACTTGGCATCCCTGTTGACCATTTTCCAAAGCATACAGGCAGATTTCAAATTGTTCCCTCCCTTCCAGACAGCCATTTGATTGATTTCATTTCAGTGCACTATAAAGTCCTCTTGTAGAGTTGAAAAAGAAAAAGTTGAGATGGGTAACCCTTGAACACATATGTATGTTGTCTTACATTATCATGTTGTTATGCAGCTATAAGCAGGGACTAACTCTACTGATGCATTCAAGGATGCTCAAAAAATTGAGAATCATTTGACAATCTTTTTCATTAAAAAAAAAAAAAGCAAATAAATAAAAAACATAATGACAGAATCTTTGTCTTTTGGAATTGATTTTCTGACAACATGAGGCTCATCAGTGCATTCTGGCAGATGATCTTCAGCTTTGAAGAATTGTTGCCAAACATCCCCTGGCTTCAGCTTCTCAAATATGAGGATATCTAATGTTGTAAATTCAAAAACTTTGGCTTTTGAACTGTTAGTGGGACAATACAAAACATTTAAAGACCTTACCATGGATCTGGGACAGGCAAAAGGGAGCAAGAGTCAAGAGTCCTTGTCACAGGTCGCACAAGTCTATGATTTGTGAAGGGTTTAATCAAAGAGCCATGGTTCCCTCTCAGATAATTTCATTTGAATAGTTTTTAGATGCCCTAAGACATAAAAATATCCAGTTTTTCCCATCATGTGGGGGGTACTGACCACCTAGTGGAAACCACTGGTCTAGGAAATGGTGATGACAATTTTTCACTATTTTCTCACATTTTATAGATTAAATGATGAATTGTTTATTAGGAGAAATAATCAGATTCAACAATAGCAGGTAAGAAGTAATTTAAAGAGCATATGACTTCTACTTAATGGGCTACCATGCAGGATAACAACTGTATGGTCTATAAACTGCTTCTTTGTCACAGCATTTAATTATACTGTTGCTCTATGACAGTTTTATACTTTTACACTTCTTGCACAGTGTGAGTAATACATTATGTTTTTAAATTTATTTTTTTGCATTCAGGATGTAAGTATAATATATTTTTTAAATCTTATGAACACCACATCGGGAAAAGTGTTATCAGGTTTGTTTTGGAAAAAAGCTTCATGTCATCAAGTAAAACTGTTATCTAACTGATTTCCAAGATCTTTTTAGATCCTAGATCACTTATCCACCTCTGATATGCTTTAGTAGACTGCTGTGTGTAACACAACATAAACTGGGCTCTGTTAATATTTGAACTTTTGATTGGCTTTTGGTCTGCTCAGATTTCAGGTACTCTGTTTGGTCAGTAGTTACAAGTGACTTTGGAGGCTGGATTAGTTTAATCTGAGCTGGCTCAGTCCATGAGCATGGCACTAACACTGCTGAGGTTAGAGGTTCAAACACTAGGTCCATATACACCTCACATGTATATACATGGTGCACTGTGGTACAAACTGTGAATTCTCATTTACCAGAGGCTTCGAAAGTGTCACTTCAACGATCAGCGAAGTCTGGATTTAGCAACACCAATCATTTTTTTTGTTTTGAGTGCGTGTGAAAGTGTGTGTGGCCAAGGGATTTCAAGTAATTTGTCAGACGGATGTGCTGCCAGACATGGATGTTTTGTCCTTGTCTGTCTCCGAAATCCAGCTGGAAACATGTGTACAAACACACACACATAAACACACGTGCAAAGCCTCAGAACAAGACAGAGTGAGTCATGAAATTTACATTCCCACTTAACAGCTTTCAGAGGAGAGCTTGCTGCTGGAACTAATGGACAAACACTGCTGGTATAAAGTCAAATCGGTATGAAGTCTTGAAGGTCACACACATTCACACACGCACACAATAAAACACACTTCACTGGAGGGAAAACCAATGAGTAACTCATCCATTGAATAATACTGTTCATCTGTTCATACAAAAGATTTCCATAATAATAGCTTTCCACTGCCTTGATTGTTTGACACGCAGGTGAGTTAATTGGAATGATTGTCGAAAGACGGTTTCGCTGCCTCTTCCTGCTCTGCAACTGCTGAAGCACAGTCACCTCATGACATCCCTGTCATCTTAGATAGGGGGTGGGGGGATACTTTGGAACACTCAACAGTTGGTGAGGGGGAGGCTGGGAGGGGATAATAAGCATTTAGACCTGGTGGAGGCCAGGGGCTGTGGCAATGAGGAGGCCAAGGAGGAAGCACAAGCTAGGGGGCAGAGGTGAAGCTGGAAGGTGCCCGGAGGAGTGGATGGAGGAGATCTTGATCTCGGAGGTGAGGAAGGCAGAAAGGGGGACTTGGGAGACCAATGTGGGGCTGGCATAGTTGATGAGGGAATCGATTTTCTCGGCCTCTTTACTGCAGGCTTCAATCTGGAAAATACAAGAACAAGAACAACATTCAGATTTCCAAACTCTTCTTTCTCTGAGTCAGCGCAGGAACTCTGCCAGCCACTCTGTTTCTTTATTGATCTCTTTATTAGTTTTTATATGCAGTTTAGTTTTATTGTACATTTATTACAAACTTGATGCAAGCAAATCAATGTCATCAATCTCTTATGATGCATATGAACATGTTTGCTTACATGTTTGTTCTAGAAGGCTATCAGAACTATTTAGTGTTACCCTGACTTAATAGAAAGGCAGTTTTTACCCAATCTCATCTCACACTGCTAAAAAGATCTAGGTTGTGAATGTACTGAGTCTGCTGTGTGTGATATATTAAATTCAAATTGAGATAAATCTGGTGAATCAATGGAATGCTACTCTGAGTTTCATGATTCCGCTTGTTGGATGAGCTTTTGCATAAAAACCTTTAATAATTTTGAGAGTATTATTTAAGGACCTAACTACAAGGGCACAGTACAGTGTACAGATGTGATTAGGGATGTAGAAACTTGGTTTTGGAACTTGTAGCGTAAATTTAGGGTACGATGGTTATCAAAATTTTAAATCCATCAGTAATAACTCAGGGGTGCAGTTTTAGGTCTAACTTCTATGTGTAACCAATACTATGAAATAAATTAAGGATGTAAAGACAATTCTAAGGGATAATCTTTTAAGAAAGATAATAACCAAGTAAAATGTAATTTTGAGCAGATCTTATTTCAACCACAATTCTAGGACTGTTGCCTACCAGAAGAAGTTTACCTTAACCTGTCACGATCTGCCCTCTGTGTGACTCTTTGGACTCTCTTTATTTCCTGTTTTACTTTGAAATTAGTTCCTTGTGTGTTGGTTGTTTTTTTTTACTTACGTTTTTGTTTTTTCCCGCATTGGTGATTGTTTGCCGCGCCCTGATGTATTTTAACTGTTCCAAATTACCCCTGCCTCCCTTGTGTATTTAAGTCTTGGTGTTCCCTTCACTTTTGGTCAGTTCGTCTGTGTGTGATCCCTCATGTCCTGTGTTTTTGTATTTAGGCCTTTTCCTTGAGTTCCCCACTGCACTGTGACAGTACGAACTGACCAAAATATGGATCCAGCACAAAAGCTAATTTGTAGCCTGCAATTTACCTAGAAGGACTTTAAGGTGTCTAAGAACAGGTTTCTTGACGAGGACTTTGCCTTCCTAAAGTGGTTGATTGTTCTTCGGGGGAATGATTCAAATCCTTTTCTTCTTGAGCTAGTCAACTCAATCACTTGTCCAGTCAAGCCTCATGCGTCCCAGCCAGTCTCCCAGTGGACTAGCCTCCAGCCAGCGCCCCAGTCAGCCAGCCTCCGGCCTGCTAGCCTCCAGCCAGCACTTCAATCTGTTCTCCAGCCGATTCAGCTCAGGTACGTGAGACTGTGGCCTTCTTCTCCTGCGTTGGCTAGCCATCTGCCTGTTCCTGCTCCCACGTCAACCAGCTTCCTGTCTGACCCTGACCTTGAAGACCCTGAGCAGTCTACTTTCATCTGGACTCGTCTTTCTATTGCCCAAAGACATATGGGGGTCCGAGCCCATAGAAGGAAGCATGGGTCATGGAGACGTTGATCTGCCGGGCTGCCCAGCTTCACAGAGCCTTGGCTACCTGTTTGCTGTGATTGAAGCCCAGCTGGACTGTCAGCAAGTTCCTGGGTCGGCCGTCCCAGCTGACGTCCCATCTGTTCCTGGGTCAGCCAACCCCGCCGACGTCAACCCTGTTCCTGAGTTGGCTGATGTCGAGCCTGCTCCTGGTTTCCATTCGGTGGCCCAGTCGATCTCCAGATGTCCTGCATCCTGCCCCCACCTGCACCTGAATTTTCTGGTACAGGCTTTCTCACCAGTCCTCCAGTCTTTTCCCTGGTCTACAAAGCAGTCCCGCCTACGGCGCAGGCTTCCAAGTCGTCATCCAGGGAGGCTCTGTCTGCCTGGTCGCCCTGGGCCTCCATAGGGATCCTGTCTTTGCCATCGGCCTCCAGGTCAGTCTCCAGGGAGATCCTGCCCCTCCGGGCCATTCCGCCCAATGTCTCCTGCTCCAGCCCTGTCCACTCCTCCTACTGTTCCCCTGAGATCCCCTGCCCCATTCCTCTGCCCCCTGGATGCTTTTGTTTACCCTTCAAGTTTATCCTTGTTATTTCAGCACAGTTGCTCTTCTTTTTAAATCCAATGCCATTTTACTATTTGTGAGAGATTCGTTCTTCCTCTTTAATCCTAAGCTTCTCTTGAAGTCTTTTTGTTTGCTATTGTACCATAGTACAATAGCTGATAGTTTCAATCAAGTATCAATATTCTTCAAAAATTAAATCAGTTTCCTGTACTCTTAATCTTTTATTTCGGTTTTGTTGAAAATTTATTTCCTATCAAAATAAATATAAAAGTATATAGGGTCTTCTTCACTAAGTTACACTCTGATCTTTCTTTTCATCAGATACAAGTTTTTGGAAGCCTACCAGACTTGGCGCCATGAATTTTTAAGTATAAAAGTGTAAATGATTAATTGTAAATCTGTCAGTCCTACAGGTTTGGTCCATTGTTGGCCTTGAAAGAATGAAGCAAGAGAACAACTGCAGGTTAAAACTGAAGGCAAAAACTAAAGGCAAATAAGCCCTGATAACAAGACAAGATTGCTACAGAAGAATGTAGAGATGCTTTTATTCTAACTGATCAACTTGAATATAGCCCAGGAAAACAGATTGTGTCAGACTATTTTAATATATTTTCCATTTAGGCAGCATACAAACTGTGAGGGGCAAGGCTGTGGAGGCATAAACCGTTTGAGCCCATCAAAACACTTAAATGATTGATATTCTAGTTGCACAACTCTCCTCCCATATGCTAGGTTAATTCCCCAAAATGTTTTCAGATACATTACTGGGGTGATGAAGGCAATGTAGCTGAAAACATCTGGGGGAATAAACAGTACATATGGTGGGAGTATTATTTTCACAACACATGAATCACACCCATCAATCTTTCTTTTTCTATCAACTTGTCATTTCAAAAAAGTGATGCATGTTCCGTTTTTTTTTTTTAAGACCCTACCTGGTATTAACGTGATGTGTGTCTGGATATTCTATCTGACAGGGTGAAACTCAATACTGCCGGTACAGATGCACGCAGTATGATAACAATGTGATCACATCGGCCGCAATTTTGATAACTGTAAAGGTTGTCAGTTATGTTCAGATCTCATCCAGGCTTAAATGCATAGTGTAAAGTGTGACCACATTCTTAAGAAAACAGTCCCCTTTCTGCTAGCTTAAGCAAATCTGGCAGAAGCTACAAGTAGTATCATTACCTAGATAGTCTTCCTTCGCAAAAGGTGATTTAAAAAATAATGACTCCTGTTCATGACACTGCCTTCTTTGACCTGGGATGAATGTTATCCAGATAAAGCATCCAGACATGGATTACATGCTAATACTAGATGTAAATGAGGCCTAAAGTCCTACTGAAATCAAAAAGGTCTTTAGACACACATCAGAAATGGTGCTTTAGCCTCCAAGCCCCTGGGCAATGGACTGACAGCTTAGCTAGTCTGTCCATGGTTTTGACGGTAGAGTTAGCCATGCAGGTTTTTTTTTTTTGTTGACAGCAGCGGTATTCAAATATGAGAAACATTTAGCATCTAAACTGAAGAAACACGTCAGTTGCAGTTCAGTTTTTAAGATATTTATTGTGCCACAAGTGGCTAGCTAGTTAGCTCTTGACAATGCAGAGCATTAACGCAAAAGTTGAGCAAGGTTCAACTGATGACTGTGCTGCTGCCAAATTACTTTCACTTACTGAGCTAATGTTGGTCTGAACCCTTGAGTCTTCAGAGGCACAGACACACAATGTGAATTAACTGTCTGTCCTTAGTTTAAATATAGCATACACTCCAAACATGTCTTATGGGCCAAAGAAGTAGTCAAGGTGCTGCAGTCAGGATGTGTAGATCCAGGGAGTGAATGTGACATAATTGCTGCTATTCTGAAGAGTTGACTGAAGTCAGTGCTGGGAAATAGGATAGGACCATATCCTGAGTTAGCATATTGACGTGTGTCGTTGCAAGTTTATGCATCTCAAGGCGCTGTTGGTGTGTTTTACAGCGCCGACCATGTAAACCCAATCCGAGTACACTTATGTTTCTTTCTTGCATGTCATTCCCTATCCCAGCTCTCCACAGCTTTGGCAGCCCTACCCCCTTAAAAATACTACTGTAAAAAACATTATGTTTTCTCTCATATTGGATTGCAACTGAGTAATAAAGACAGGAAAGACACTAGACAGGAAGAAATCTCACAGCCATTCATTTAATCACTAAGGTGGATTTTTTCAAATGCTCCATACTGAATACAGTATTTATACCTCTTTTCAATGTGACTTTTTTCATTTAAAATACTGTTCCTATGAGGTCTCAGTCTTTGTTTATGGAGACAGAAAGACCTTGAGCTAAAAAAAAAAAGTCAGGAACACTAACAAAATCTGAAATATCTGCGCCATCATACTTTCCTCCCACAGGCCCTGCTGTTTCTTGAAATGTTTCAACTTCTGTACATAGCTGAATTCTTACAAAAAGACAAAATTGATACAACCTTTCTTCAAGATAGATTCCCTATGCAAGAGCGTTGTGGGAATGATGTACTCTTCAGTTGTTTCTGCTGTTTATTTTTTTCATGGATGCTTTCTTTATGTTATTTTGAAAAGTGCCAAATATAAATAAATTGGGAATAAAATCCCTAGAGATGATCAAGTCCGGCTGATGTGATGCAGGTAGTCGATAACTCTAAGTGTATATTTACTTTGTTTCAGATGTTGTAGAAACAGAACTATGAAACTGACTTGTGTAAATACAGTAAAAGTACTGTCCAGAGTTTAACTGTTTGACTATTCTAAATTGAAGGTTCTTTTAAAGTGAAAAATTGTCCAGATGATGGAATTCAAGTTTTTTTTCTGAGTTTTTTTCTTTTGATAGTGACAGCATACTTCATGTCTCACTTTCCTCTTCTTGTCTTATTCTCTCTCTTCATGTCTTCATGTCTAAATTATTCCATTACATCTATCATCTATTGTGTATCATCAGCTTTTGTATGAAGCATGTTCAATGACTTTTGGGAATGAACTGATTCTGGTCTAATATTAGATTAGATTGCTACCAGCAGCAGCAGTTAAACACCAGACTGAAGATATCTCAGCTCCAGATAGACTGCAGCTATACTTCCGTGTTTTTAACCCACTTACTGGGTGACACACATAAACCTCTTCTATTAGAATAACCTAACATGATCCCCTTTCATGATCTGAGGGTACAGTGGGCTGAAATATTCCAAATTTTAAGCATATTTTCAGTTACTATCATTTATGAGATGACTTCGCTAAAGCCATAGATTTAACATACAATAGAGAGCTTTAATAAAAACTGAGGCTGTTGTCAGTAGAGGTATAGTCTCAGCAGTATACAGGTTGATATGTGCTCCTGGTGACGGCAGCTGTGGAACGTGACAACACAACTGGATGCAGCAATCAATCATACGACAAACCTTTCATTCTTTAATACTGAGAAGTGGTTTAAGAACATTTAGACCTGCTGATAATGGAAAGGGCTGGATCTTTCATACACGTAGTTTATTATGTAATTGTGTTGGCAATTTTACATGTTGGTCTTATATCTGAATAAGCATCTCAGTCACTTTTACATATGGCAATCTTACTACTGTATAGCAAACCTCATCATTTCTGTAAGACTGTTAATGCAGCACAAGTCTGTACTGAATACCATATAAAGTTAAATATGACCAGAGAGAGATAGAGTAAATGTATGTCTCGTTCCACCTTCTAGAACACAGTAATGCATTTATCACCCAATTATCACCTCTTCTGCACAAAGAAATAAAATGGGCTTCATTAACTATGAAACATCATGACTGAGCCAATTGTAAGTTGTTAAGCACATTGGTCTAACATCATATAGGTCTGTAAAAATGTTTCTTCTCTCACAGTGCAGGGCGAAAAAGGTTAAATGACACCTTGTACAGTCACAGTATTAATTAGACTGACACTCCTTTTGTATATTTCCAAGTATTTCAAGATCCATATTTGCACATACCCAAAAAAATGTTGTGCTTACAGAGCAATGCAAACCTTGTCAAATGGAGGCTTAACCCAGGTTAACCCCAGGGAAAATGCAAATCATGTTTAGGATTTAACAATCTCGTACAAGGATGTAAGTAAATCACTGCACTGACGAGAGCCAAAGTGATGATGTCACTTCCCCTCAAGCCTCTGTTCCACTGGCTATGTAACTCAGTGCAGTCTCTCATTCAGTCGTTTATCTGTTTTCACGAAAAAATTGTGATCTGTGATTTTAACAATGTTAAATGATTACTTTGAGAGCACAGAAAAAACTACAGCTCTCAAGAAAATGTACTTATGTCACTGTACCTTGGACCTTCCATATCCATAAAACTCTCTCTTGTAACGCTCTCTTGTAGAGTAATTTTTCCAACTTTCAAGCTGCAATCTCTGCTGTATTAAACTTCTGCAATGTTCTCTCCTTTCTGTCCTGCTGTTATTACAGATGTCTGAGTTAACCACAGACCCTCCACTCATTCCCGGGCTTATGGGAAATGATTAAAAAAAAAGATATTGGATTGTTTAAAAGAATCTAATATCTTTATCTAAACATATGAAGCAAAACACATGACATAATGTTGAGAAAGGCTCTGTTACAAGCCTGGATTTTTTTTATTAGAATAGTTATAAATGTCAATGGGATATTCAAGGTTCTTAGGTTTTCCTACTTCTGGAACAGAGTGTAAAAGTTCCGGTTTCAGTTCGGATGAATATTGCAATTGCAATTGTACTAAAGACTTACAAGATGACCATGCCTATAAAACCTTTGGCAATCATTTACAGAATAACAGTATTCATGAGTTATGGTGCAAATTGAATTAATTATATAGGATCAGAAGTGATTGGTCCAGGATTGGCCTATACATTAAGATGCCACTACTAGAAAAAAGGAATCCCCAAAAAGAATCATGAGTTCTTGCATTAAATGCAAATTATGGTATATATAACTACATGGTGATGCTACTGGTTAAATGTTTCAATATGTCAAGCAAGTGTATGTAGTGTAAATTATATGTATGTACCAAGTATGATTTTTTTTTAGCATGGGTTGTTATAGATGCTTTTGTGCACATTCCCATAGACCAATATTCAATAAAAATTCTGGATAAAAAAATTAGATGTGATTGCTGCCAGTAATAACACTAATTCAACAGGTCATGCTTTGGTGCATTAATGATGCTTTTGATGTGTTGATAATGATGAGCGATACTTACTTTTATTACTGACATCATTTGATTTCGCTCATATTATGAACTAATTACTAATCAGTCAAGGATGGAGGGGGTATTTTGCAATTATACATGGAAATAATTATCATACATTGTTATGAATTTTTATATGATATTAGTAAATATTATTTATAGTTAGTTATGGTTTGAGAATGTTTATTTTTTAAACATATTTTCTGGAATTGGCAATACTGTATATAATAAACAATCATGACAATAAATTAATGCAAATGAAGTGAAAAAAGGTGAAGTGAGACGCCGAGGGAGACAGATGGATCCTTCCCTCAGTTCACCACTTTAATCACTGTGAGTATGAATATTTATTTCCAGAAGAAGCGAAGTGCGTAATTAGCAGAGCTAATGTTTGGGAATTGCTCACATTTGTGTGTTTATGTTCGTGTGTATGTGTAAAAAGAAATGGAAAGAATGAAAGAGCTCCTGTTGTCGGCAAAACCTGCAACCTGGAAAATTAACTTCTTCTGTGACTGAGGAAAATTATTTTAATTAATGAATATTTATGATAGTGATTTATTTATCAGACCACATAGTGTAACTTGGAGAACTATAAAGAGGCCGACGGTCTTGGCTCTCACTGTACAAACGTTTTAATGTTGCATATACAGTACTTGAATAACATGGAGGGGACAATTGCAGTTGATCATAGCTGTGAATAGCAACTTGTTTTATAAAATCGGCCAGGAATATCTCTCTGATATTAGTCAAAAATAGTTGTCTAAGCTTGTAAAAATGATATTTCCTGAGCCATAATACTAGATTGGGAAAATCATTGGCTGCATCCAGCACCTTAAAGGATAAGATTGGTCTTATAGTATATTTTTCTTTCATTAAAAAAAAAGGCTCAGTAATCTCCCTAGACACTAGTTTCTGGCAAGCATTATTCAAACAAGAGGAAATTTTCAGCAGCAGATTTATACACATTTGGTTTTCTTTAGAGTATTAGAGGCAGCCTCTCTTTGTATGTGTGTGTGTGTGTGTGTGTGTGTGTGTGTGTCTGTTTGACCTGCAGTGGTGTTGGCTGCTGGTCCACCGGGGCGATGAGGACCACGAGCTCATGGTCAATGCTCAGATAGCCAAAGACGTCACACTGTGGCACCGAGACATGAAGCCGCAGGCTCCGCAGGACATCATGGACCGTCACTGGCTGGTTCTTATTCAGCTGGACACAGGTGTAAGTGGTCAAACAGAGGTATCAGACAATGGTAAATGTATGTTGCTGTGTTTCTGTCTAACTCAATTTTAAAACGTCGCTAAAGAAATACTATACATATCATCTGGGATAAAAGCAATATACTTGCTTTCTGAATGTAGAACAGAGCTTCAGAATAAATATCCACCAGGAAACAGCTTTATAAAGGCTTGATCAATTATTGTTAAGTGCAAGCTATTTTTAGCCAAATTTCCTGATCTAACCCAAAGACAAAAACAAGGAAAACAGCTATAAATGTCTAAGAATTTTAAAAAACAAATAAATACAAATAATAATACATATTAAAAAAAAAAAGTTAGAACGTACAGAACTACAGCAGAATACTAAAACCCCGGTTAGGTGGAGAAAAAAATCAGACATTATGAGAGAAAGTTTAAACATTTAGATAAAAAGTTGTAATGTTGTGAGGAAAAGATGTCAGTTGAGGAAAGTCATTATATTATGAGAAAAGTTGTAACATTTTACAAATATAGTGTTAATTTTATGAGAAAAAGTAATTTCATATAATGTAAAAATGTAACATGACTACAAACTTTTGACTTTTCATAACATAAACTTTCTTCGCAAAATACAGGTGGGTAACAAATTAAAGGATGTAGCTGCATAATTATTATTCTGAGAAATGGGTTTGTTGCTTTTTGAGAATTTTCTTTATTTAAAAAAAAGTCAGTGTCACAAAATTTGAAACACATTTAGCAGGAACAAAAATGGGATTGAAACCTATACAATGAAATAAAAAGTACAGCTATATAAACATACGGTGGCTCTGGCAAATAAATATACAGCAAGCACAGCTGTTTACACTTCATACATTTTCTACTTCTATTTCTAATTTCTAGTTCATATGAACAACTGTATGTTTTTCATCTTTTTATTAATCATTCATGAAAATACTAAAATAATTAACAGCAGTAAAGCAAAGTGAGCTGGACTGAGAATGACTGAGAGGCGCTTCCATGTAAGAATGAAAAAGTGAGTGTGGCCTAAATATTTAACTGAAGCATTTTGCTCCTCAGACTCCTCAGACTTTGACAATTACTTTGATATTTAAAGACTAGAATTCCAATGAGCAGCAAACATGGCCAAAATCTCCACAGGGATTAAATGAGAAGTAACTTGGTTCCACACTTCTGAATCTCTGCCCACATCTCTGAGTGATAATAAGACTACATGGTGTGGAATGCAAATTAAAATAGAACGTACGTAATTGCAGTGACACATGGAGGGCTAAAAGAACTAATATAGTAAAGATACAGTATGATGCAACATACAATAATCAATACATGGGAATTGTATCCTTGAAACATAATGACATCAATGAGAAAAGTTAGAGATATATAAAACTTTAATATGCATGTGACACACCAGCAAACACCAACCTTTTCACTCTACTCTCATTACTGTGGTGCTGTATTAATCTACTTCCATCTTTGGAACAGCAAATTTCTTTCTGTCTCCGCTTTCATTTCAATAGGGTCCCAACAGTTTAGGTGGTTTTTTGTGTGTTTTATGTGAATATTATTATTTGAGTATGTGCCTATAGCCATAGTGCCTATTGCTACTTATAAAAAGACTCTCAGCTCTTCTTTTTTTAAAGGTATTTCAAACAAACTGAATGGCTTCCTGTGTGCCATTTTTTTTCAAATCAAGACACTGGGCAGGCAGTTCAATCAACAAGTGTAAAAGCAGGGCTATAGCTTCCATTGAGGACACTGAGGTCATGTCCTCAGCATTTCTTCTGGAAATTTGAGGGTTTTAGGAACCCGGGCGAGGTTTAGGTTCTACATTGGTTCTACATATTTTATAGGCAAATTCTAATATTTTGTTTATTTATTCTATTTTGTCCTCCTTTAAACCAACAACTAAAGACTTCATTATTTCCTCACCAGAATTTTATTCCTGGCAGTGTGTAAACTTGATGTCCATTGAAAACCTTGTATCTCGAAATTTGGTGTTTTTAAAAAGGTAAAGTGAGGTGAAGTTAAGCAATAAGTCTTTCTTTATTGGGTTTAAAGATATCAAATTTCTTGGGTCGATAAAGATTTTTGAAAAACCCACTGGATTCTTTGAAGACTGCATCCTCACAAAGTTGAAAACACTGTATGTGTAAGCTCATGGAAAGCTGACATTTTGGTTTTGCAAAGGATAGAGATCCTACTATTGGAAAATAGAAAAAAGAACTAGAATTACTGCTTGCGGATGTATGTCTCCACCAACCAGTCAAGTTGCAGGAAATAAGGTCACAATCTCCCCATCTGTTCCTGGGCTAGAAAAGTGTTTTTGTGTATATATATATATATATATATATATATATACACACACACACATATATATATATATATATATATATATATATATATATATATATATACACACACACACACACACACACACACACACACACACACACACACACACACACACACACACACACACACACACACACATATATATATATCAACAAGATCTGCGTCAGGTGTTGGGGAACCAGGACCAGGACACCCTGATGAGAAATGGGCTACTGGAACAAGACATAGATGGAGCAGGGCAGAGAATAGCGATCTGTTGGAATGCTACTATACAAGTAACCCTGATGAGAGGGGCTACATGCAGAGATTGTGGGATATATGGATGCTTCGAAACCCAACATCTAAGCTGACAAGGAAACAACTACCAACATCCGTAAACGGCAACTGCTATCACAACTAGAGATTGATGAGGTACAACGAACATGCTACGGCAAGGGGGAGCCAGGCCGACAGGTCAGAGGGGAGATATCATCATCCTTCCCACACTCCGAGATTGGGTACCAAGCCCCAACAAGCCCTTATGACCTTAACACAAGGGCAACTGACCTAAGAATGACTATCATCTCTAAACTGGACACCCGGCACCCCCGGAACCAATTACCAAGGCTAAGTGACAAAGTACCCTCTGAAAGTCTGCTAGAGGATGTGAATGCTGCGCTACGTACTAGCCCTACTAGGACAGTAACTGAGACCAATCAGCTGATATACACCACAGCAACAGTGATCCTAGAGATGCTTGGCTACAAGATGAACACCATAAGCCACAAAGAGCATTACCCCCCATGGAGAAGGAGGCTGGAGGCCAAGATCAAGGCAACACAGAGAGAAGTTAGTCAACTCTCAGAGCTACAGAAAGGTATGGGGACCAAAGGGATACCCAGGAAGTAAAACAAGCTGCCTATACCTGAGGCACTGGAGACTGCCAAGCAAAGGCTGACAGCTCTGGCTACCCGCCTGAAGAGATACACAGGAGAAGCAGAAGCCAGGAAAATAAATAGGATGTTCTTCACTGAACCATCCAAAGTGTACTCTCAGTGGCAAGGTAATAACACGAGAACAGATCCTCCCAGGGCTGAGACTGAACCATACTGGAAGAGCATATGGGAGCAGGAGGCATCAAATAACACCAATGCTCAGTGGCTAGTGGATCTAAGAGTGGACCACAGCAATCTCCCAGAACAAGATCCAGTAACCATTACAATGGCAGACATCTAAGAACGAGTGTCATGTATAAAGAGCTGGACAGCACCAGGCTCAGACATGATCCACAGCTACTGGCTAAAGAAACGCTAAAGGAAGCACCCAGAGTGGTTAACCCAAGGGCGGACAGTCTTGATCATGAAGGACCCCCAGAAGGGCACGATTCCATTTAACTACTGGCCAATAACCTGCCTCTGTACAACATGGAAGCTCCTGTCAGGCATCATAGCGGCTAAGATTAACAGACACATGGCCCAATACATGAGCAGGGGCCAGAAAGGAATTGGTAGTAATACCAGGGGTGCTAAGCACCAGCTACTGGTCGATAGAGCAGTCCCCAAGACTGCAAGACCAGGCAGACCAACCTGTGCACTGCCTGGATTGACTACAAGAAGGCCTATGACTCAATGCCACACACAAGGATACTGGAATGCTTGGAAATGTACAACATCAACAGGACACTAAGAGCCTTCATCAAGAACTCAATGGGGCTGTGGAAAACAACTCTGGAGAGCAACTCAAAGCCAATTGCCCAAGTTGCCATCAAGTGCGGCATATACCAAGGTGATGCACTATCCCCGCTGCTGTTCTGCATAGGCCTGAAGCCCCTCAGCCAGACCATCTCAAAGAGTCGCTACGGGTACCAGTTCTGAAGCGGAACAACCATCAGTCACCTCCTCTACATGGATGACATCAAGCTGTATGCCAGGAATGAGCGAGACCTCGACTCACTGATCCACCTCACCAGGATCTACAGCAACAACATCAGAATCACATTTGGACTAGATAAGTGTGGTCAGATGGTATCGAAGAGAGGGAAGATGATCAGAACGGAGGGGGTTGAACTACCAGAAGGCAGCATTGCAGATGTTCAGGGCAGCTACAAATACCTTGGGATCCCGCAGGCAAATGGGAACCTTGAGGACGCCTCAAGGAAGTCAGCCACAGCCAAATACCTACACAGAGTAAGGCAGGTCCTGAAAAGTCAGCTGAATGGGAAGAATAAGATATGGGCCATCTACACGTACGCCCTGCCAGGCATCAGATACCCCGCTGGTATAATAAGCTGGCCAAAGAAGGATATAGAGGCCACTGATATCAAAGCTCCTCACAATGCATGGAGGGTTTCCAGCACCCTGAGACTGTAAACTAAGCGAGCCACTGTCCAGGAAGAAACAACCAACATTCAGGAATACATCAGGAAGATGGCCCCCAAAAATGAACTGCTAAGTGAATACCTCAGGCAGCAGAAGCCTGATGATGCAGAGGAGGAAAAGGAACCATCATGGAGGGACAAGCCCCTACACGGCATGTACCACTGACAGACAGAAGAAGTGGCTGATATCAAGAAACCCTACCAGTGGCCAGAAAAGGCTGGACTGAAGGACAGCACAGAAGCACTAATCATGGCAGCTAAAGAACAGGCACTCAGTACAAGATCAATAGAGGCGGGGATCTACCACACCAGACAGGACCCCAGGTGCACACTGTGCAAAGATGGGGGGGGGGTTTAAAAATATATTTACACACACACACACACACACACACACACACACACACACACACACACACACACACACATATATATTCATATATATATACACACACACACCTATATATATACATATATATACACATATACATATACACACACACACACACACACTCATATATATACATGCATATATATACAGATATATACACACACACACACACACACACACACACACACACACACATATATATACATATGTATATATATCCAGGTTACCTGTATATATACGTGTGTGTGTATAAGCAGCCTGTTGTTGAACACACAGTGTAGAGGTTAGCTTTGGTCTTTCAAATTCTGATGTATCTTAGCAGCTGCAGATTGCCCTGCTTGTGTTTGTTATTAAAGGCTTAATGCTGAGTCTTTCTATCGTGCACTTGTGCTTGGGATTACAACCAAGTTGACTAACAGCCAAAGGAGCTTTGTTGTGTAATTAAGATGATCAGAAAGAGATGCCAGTGGGATTTATTAGCTGCTAACATGTCAGTGTCTAGGCTGGGCACACATTCAGGGAGGCTCAGGGGAGGCATTTGAGAAGACACTGTGGTTAAGATGGAAGGAAATAACCACTTCTAATTGGTGTATTGGGAATGTTGAGTTTATAATGATAATATTTGTCTCGGGATAATACCTATGGAACTAAAATGTATTGACTTGTAGCAAACAGTATGTTGGCATATATTTGGATTGGGATTTGAATGTACTGTGCAGCATTTTACTTGACTGGCCACCTCTATTCTTTTTTAACTTGTTTTTATTTGGACTTGTATGTCTATGTCTGTTTTATTGTTTTATATTTCAGCAAAGTAACAGCATTTTAGCTTAAGTAAAATTGTGGCAGACAACTGTGCTCGCACTTTTATTGTAGATAAATGCCAATTTTGGGACCATGTGGAAAGCTTTATGTTTTTCATTTTTTAATTGTTTTAAATACAATATAAAAGTAATGCATTTTTCTTGTAAAAGTGAAGAAATGCTTAGGTAGTTAAGATGTTACAAATATGTAAAATCCTGTATTTGACAGCACTCAAAACCAACAAAAACACTTTGAACTGAGAAATTAAATTCAACGACAAAGGCATACATGTTTTTGACAAAATACTTAATAGTTTGCACTTGCACTCATCACCTCCAGAGAATACAGAAAAATATAGAGCATTTGGCTGCAACCTGCTTTTTAAAAAATAACTAGCATTTTAATGGCACCATTGTTTTCCTTCATTTTTTCTTCCCATCATCAATAGGGTGTGACGAATACTGCCAGACTTGACCAGGATACTGACAGTCCAGAGTTTGGATCAAGGTGCTGCATTTATCCCCTTACAGGAGAGTTGTTTTGGTTATTAACTGGCTGTGTGTGTGTGTTTTTCAGAAGAAACAGACGAAACAAAAAAATAGAAGAAAAGAAAAATGATGTTGAAAAGGGTCAACAGTGAAACACTACTTTTGCTGAAATTGTATTTCACAGTAGTTTACCACTTGCGGAATTCATATACAAAACAGTTTAATCTCATTCTTAGTTTGAACAAAATGTACTTTTATTTAATTTTATGTTGCTTTGTAGCCAAACTCCTTGTAGTCAATTTTCTGAAAATATATTCTTTAATTATAATTTAGATATTAGTTCCCCCAAAAAAAATATTTTATTGTGGAGCGCTACTATACTTTAGAATTACACGTAACTATTCTTCTGCTTCCATAAAGTTAAAACCTTCCAACAACATTGAAAGAACACAGTAATCTTGATATTCCCTTACATTGCGATGAGGATGATTCGTGAATTAGTTGCACTACACAGTCACATAAATCCATACCTTAGAGAAAGTGTTCATCTGCTCTTTGTTCCAAAGGATCTGCAGCATGCTGGCACAGATTGGACAGCATGCGCCTGGAAAAAAGTCATAGGTCAAGAGTTATCACAATGCAAACTTCAAAAACTAATGTTATGTACATGTTATATTCATAGTATAGCTTTAAACTGTCTTTAGACTGTTCATCCAGGTTATCTGTAACCTTTCTATCTGAGGTGTTGGTCCACTCACCAGGTGGTGTGACTGGGTGGCAGCCTGGAGTGGACAGAGGTGGACAGGGAATCAAACTGCATGCGGAGTCGGGGGTCATGTCAGACACCGCCCCAACAGTATGGCAGGGTCCCTCATAGTCCACAGCCACCCGGTCAGAGAAGGCATCACACACTGTGTAGTAGGTCTCACCGTTATGGCCACAAACTAGCTGTTGTGTCCTACAGGCATCCTGAGAACACACATGCATATACACACACGTAATTTTATTTTATATACAATATGTTTTTCTTGCTTCTCATTACTTCGCTGTTATTTCATTGTAATTTCACACATATCAGGTATTTCTTTATGTATTCTGGTATTTCATTATTTCATTGTCTCTTTGGGCTTTTGTGCAAACTACAATGGGATCATCTTCTGAGGAACATAAACATGATTAGTAAATTTCAAGTCAATCTGTCCATTACATTTTGATACTTCCTGCCTAAAATGGAAGATTTGTCCTCATGGTGACACCGGAGGAAGGTTCAGACAACTATGAAAAACTTTAGCATTCATCCTCTGGGAATCATGAATATTAATTTTAAAGGTGCACTTCACTGATTTCACAGGTCACAGGTCAAAGACAGTCTACTATTAATGAGGTGTATGGCAGTCTGTAAAACATTTGTGTAATGTCTCTGTTTGAAGATACCCTTCGCTGAACAAGACCATTAGATTTGACTCAATGCTCTGGAAAGCTAGGCAATTGTCACATTTGCTGAGTTGTATAATGTCTCTGAAGGAGCTTTGTCAAGTCTGAGAAAATAACTCTTATGATTTCATTGGGATGTCATCAGGGTTATCTCAGCTTGGGCTTGGAGACAAATCTATTACAGAAAGTCTGCATTACAAAATGTTTGCGTGGAGTTTGAAAGATGTGGGCATCTACCAGGCAGGGAGGAAAGAAACCACTGTTACTTTATGAGAAATGTAAGATCCAGTGTTTTTGGAGTTACTTACTTGAGAATAAAAGTATATAGAGGCTGAATATCTCAGCCTCTGCTGCTTCAATTTTGACCAATTTGTTTTAAAATCTGTCTATCACAACTTTATCAAGAAATAACCCAGGAATAAAACTACGGATTTGATTTAGAACTCCCCTTTTAGTGGCACCATCAGGCTAATACTATTGCCGTCCTAATGTGACAGCTCTGGGCTCTACCTAATATTGTGTTGACTCTGGAGGTGATAGCTAACTGGGGAGATTATTAAATTTTGATGGAGGACTGCATTATACTGAGTATTTTTTAGCTGTAACATAAGTGAGGCCTGCACATGGTTTTGCTCCCAGGTCTGTCCCATCAAAAAAAAAAAAAAAAAAACCTAAAACCAACAGCAAAGTCAACCTTTGTACAGCAATTTGTGCTTCTCAAAATGAAGAAGGCAGTCCCTGAGCCCTGCTGTCTCCTGCTCTCAAGTGTAACCTACCTGGCAGTGGCCCATGTAAGCCAGAGTTTTTCCAGCCTGCTGCAGTTGGCACAGACTGGGGTGGACCAGGCCGTCAGTATCACAGGCTGGCTCCACGCTGTTCTTATCACATGCTGCTGGCCGGCCAACACACTCATACTGTGGGCAGTCTGACAAGTCACTCAGACACACACAATACTTTGGGATGCACCTAGAAATACAGACACAATATGGCTTTATTTATTTATTTATTCATCTATTCTACTCTCTTTCCAAATGTGAGGAGACCAGTTGAGAAGTTCAGACTACGTATAGTATGTATTTATATTTTTACATGATGCATGCATATTAAATGCATATACTGTACACACAACCATCAACACACATAACACAACCACACAGTGAAGGAGTTAAATATCACATATTTAGGAGTATGTTTTGTTAAAAAAAAAGTGGAAATAAAAGAGCAAAGCAACACACATTAAGAAACCCTGCTCTATCACCATAGCAACAGCCAAGTTTCCAAGGCTGGACACCAATCAGGTGTTCAGCACATCTGAGTTGGCTTGCTGACTTTTACTGCATTGTTTACCCAGATAAGAAAGGAAAATGATTTCGAGCTGGTGTGTGCATGTTTGTGGGTGTATCTGCACATATCTCCGTAATAAACGTCTTCCAGACCACATCCCTCCGTGGAAAACTTAATAAAACCCTTTCTGAAATGTTTAAACATTGAGGATAAACATGCAAAAAACATAGCCTTTTAGTATTCCATTATTTAACATTATACCATGGCTGCTGAAAATTCTGGATTCTGATTGGTTATAAAGTGTGGATTCACTTTTAGTAACCAGAGGGCTTAACTGGACAATTATGATAGCTGTGGTTTTTGCTGTTCTACATTAATGCACAACTATTAACCTGTAGGTAAAGACAGCAACAGCTGAACATCAGGTAAAGAGCCTGGAGCCAGGGTTATTTGTGTAACCACCTCCACAGAGGACCTGAATAATGTTAGCCAGGGTGAAGCTAGTAGCTAGTAGAGTCTGAGGGACAGCTGCAGAGGAAAGGAGAAAAGATAGAAGAGGGAATAAAATGTGAGCAAAACATCACACAAAAATGAAGACATGTTGCGAATACACAGGTAAGTGAGGGAGTGAGGGTGAGTCAGTCTGGGTGCAATGTGTCTGTGACAGAGGGAGGGTGAGAGAAGGGCAGCCTGTATGAGAGAGAGCGCTCTGTAACGTTATCTCTACTGGACACATTGTTTTAATAATATCATGTAGCAGAACGCATCACTATCCTCTGCTCTTGAGGTTGACATCAATCAGTGAAATTTTTTCTTTCCCCATTTTAAAACTTGTCAGGATTACAAAACTCCTGGCTGAGTCTTGTCTAACTAAACAGGAAGGAGTCTAAACACTCCTTCCTGTTTAGTTAGATGTTACCTATCAAAGCAAACAACAGAAATCCTGAGGCTCACGAACTACAGTACAGTAGCGAGATCAAAATTGGTTATATGAGTAAATTAATGACTGATATTTTTAGTTTGAGTACATGTGGCATTTTGTTGGTAAGTGGCCATGGTATAAGTGAGATAATACCTTCCAACTTTGTAAATCCAATGATTGTAATAGACTCTGCTGAAACCCTCCACTTTGTATCTGGTGGTTCATACGCAAGGCAGGGCAAGGCAAGGCAAGTTTATTTATAATGCACCACCCATTCAAAGTGCTTAGAAAGGCATAGAATGGGTGGTGCATTATAAATAAACTTGCCTTGCCTTGCCCTGCCTTGCCTATGAACCACCAGATACAAAGTGGAGGGTTTCAGCAGAGTCTATTACAATTTAAATTTTTTTTTTTTAAAATAAGACATTAGGAAGACATTAAAAATTTTGATTTTAAAAAATAACAACTCTCAACTCAACTTTATTTATATAGCACTTTACACACAACACAGTTGATCCAAAGTGCTTTACATATCACACAACGGAAAACAAAAATGAAAGAAGGAAAGAAACACAACAGAAATGAGTGATGATAATAGTAACATTTATGGTATAGGCACATGGTAACACAAAACACAAATTGACCAAAGAGACCTACAGAGATTTCAGGAGAAGTATCTGAGCTGGTTAAGTTAAAAGCTAAGGAGTAAACGTGTCTTTTAAAACGACTTTTGAAAATCTCAGTTGTGGGGGAGAATTGGATCGTGGGGGGAAGGTAGTTCCATGGTTTTAGGGCAGCGATAGAGAAAGCCCTGTCCCAGTAACACTTAGTCATTGACAGAAGTGTTTGTTCAGATGATCTAATGTCTCTGACAGTGATATGGGGTGAGGGGTTCTATAATGTAAGAAAGGGTGAGACCATTTAGCACCTTGTAGATAAACATCAGGATTTTAAAATGAACTCTGTAGCTAACTGGCAGCCAGTGTGGGCAAGCAAGAATGGAAGGAATGTACTCCCTCTTTTTTGTTCTTGTTAAACTCTTGTTGCTGCATTTTGTACTAGTCGGAGACAAATGAATATGAAGAGTTGCAGTAATCAAGGCAGGAGGATAAAACGGCATGGATGACACTCTCCAGGTCAGAAGTAGAAAGGATTGATCTGAGGGTGGAGCTGCATGAAGCTTAATTTTGATTAATGATTAATTTGATTAACTTGTTTGTCAAACTTCAATCCTGAATCGAATATGACTTTTATGATTTTTTGCATGTGATTTAACACAGTGGGCCAATGGGCCAAGATGAGGAGAAATAATGTTGGTCAATTTCTGTAGTCCAAATAAATTAACCTCTGTTTTATTATCATTGAGCTGAAGACTGTTTGCAGCCATTCAGGATTTGATGTCTTGAAGGCAGTTATTGAGATTAGTTAGTTTGTTGTAGTTATTTGGCTCTAGGGGAAGATACATCTGTATATCATCCACCTAACAGTGAAAATAAATATTGTGTTTTTGAGTAATTTGGCCTAGCGGAAGCAAATAGATGGAGAAGAAGAATGGACCAAGTATGGAACCTTGGGGGACACCACATGAGATAGGGGCTGAGGAAGAAGATGAGTTGGTAATAGAGACACTGAAGGATCTGTTGGATAAATATGAAGAAAATCTGTTTAACGCAGAACCAGAGACCCCCCACCCATTTGTTTAACCTGTGAATAAGAGTCAAATGATCTACTGTGTCAAAGACAACAGTTACATCTAGGAGCAGGAGGACAGAGTAGTTACCTGAGTCTGCAGCTCAAAGGATGTCATTAGTTATTCTCAGTAATGCAGATTCAGTACTATGAAGGGCTCTGGAACCAGATTGGAATTTTTCAAAAAGTACTTTTTCAAGGCTTTTAGAGATTAAGGGAAGCTTGGAGATGGGTCTGTACTTATTGAGGATTGAAGGATCTAGATTGTTTTTTTTTATAAAAGTGGCTGGACAACTGCACGTTTGAAAGATTGTGGAATGAGGTTGGTTTACAGGGACCTATCAATGTTTGAGAGAATGCTGGGGCCAATGGTGTCAATATCTTTGAAAAGTGTAGTTGGAATAATTTCAAGACAACAGGTGGAGTTTTTCATAGAAGAAAACTATGATGAAGTTCGAGGAACAGTTTTGGTGTTCAGGGAATTTGGAGATGTGGAGATGGTTAAAGTAGTTACAGTAGTAGTCAAGTACTTTGAGTGAGAGAGTTTAACACACTAAAAGGTACTCTGGGATTGTGACAGTTTCTGTCAATAAGTTCAAAAAAGTATTGTGCCCCAGCATTTTTGACAGCTAACTGGTATTTACCCAAGAGATCCTTCAGAATTTGACATGAGACCTGCAGTTTATCCGCTTCCACCTCCGCTTCAACCTTCTGCATGCACTCCTAATTTCTGTAATATTACTGTCACTAAACCTTGGTAAGGCCAAAGACAGACATTTTTTAGTTTTGAATGGTGCAACAGAATCAAGGTTGGCTGAAACAGTGCTGTTGAATAGAGAAACTGTTCCTCTGCATTCACCCTGAGGAGAGAACTAAATCTAGAGTATGTCCTTTAACATGGGTTGGGCCATTCGTGGATTATTGGAGGCCGAAAGATTCAAGTAAATTTACAAAATCAAAGGTCATGGCTTTGGAGGGATAGCAAATGTGAATGTTGAAATCTCCAAGATGGGAATATTGTAATATTTTGGAGCAATGTCGGAGAGTAGATCAGAGTGTTCACTAATAAAATCAATATTAGGCTTAGTGGCTCTGTATACTAGTAGGCATAGGACTGGTGGGGTGCCATCTATTACAAAAGCCAGAAATTCAAAACATGAAATTGTTTACATTGTTTACACTTTTGTAAATTACAGTAACCCCACCACCTCGTGCATGTAACCTCGGTTGATTAAAATGAGAGTAGCCTGTAGGAGTGGCTTCAGTCAGTGGAGATGAGTCATCAGGGGTAAGCCACTGCTCAGTGATAAGGAAATTGTCTAGATTTTGGGACAAAATAAAATCTAGACAGATAAATGATTTGTTTGACAGGTCTTACATTAAGTAGATCAAATCTGGAGGGAGGAGGAATTACAGTGTATGTAATGGTAATAAGACTGTTAAGATTTACTGAACGAGATACTTTAGAGAAAAAAATTTGGTTTCTGGGTGTTTGACGGACTGGGATGTGATTTACAGTTGGAGCAGCTGAATTTGAGTTAGACAGTCCGTGACCCATGAGTGGTAGGGGGTGAGATTGGCGAGATGTTGCAGAAATTTCACTTGTAACAGGGACCTCACCAGTATATTTACGGTGGCAGTAAACAGGATTTTGAGTGTGTTTGTGGATTACCTCATGTTTGCATGGACTGTCTCAAATGAAAACAAAAGCAAAAGCAAGCAAGTACATAGTTAAATAAATAGATAAATATTAAAAAGAAGTTAATTATAATATTTAAGTTTAATTATAATATTTAAGTTATTGGAAAGCCAGAGATACAATGTTTTATGCCCTGATTTAAATGAGCTGACAGACCTCAGTTATTCAGGAAGCTTGTTCCACAGGTGGGAAGCATAGAAACTAAAAGTTGCTTCACCTTGCTTGGTTTTGATTCTGCGAAAACTGAGTAAATCTGTCCCAGATGACCTGCGGGGTCCGGATGCTTTGTAATGTAAGTAAATCAGAGATGTATCTAGGTCAAAGATTATTTTATAGACAAGTAATAGGATTTTAAAATCTAAAACCATAGATTAAAAGTAAAAACAATTACTTCAGTTTTTTCTTTGTTCAGTTGTAGAAAAATTCTGGCACATTCACTCAGTGATTTGTTCAATGAATATATTCAGCAAATGTAAGAGACTGAAGTCACATGTAGACACTGTTATGTAGAGTTGTGTGTCATCCGCATAATTATGGCAAGCGATATTATAATATTGCATAATCTGAGGAAGGGGAAGCATGGCGATGATGAAAAGAAGAGGCCCGAGAATGGACCCTTGAACAACTCCACGTGATTTTTGTTTGTTTAGATTCTTAATTACCAATTGAAACAAAGTAATTGCTATTATATGATTTGAACAAATTTAGCACGGTGCCAGAAACTCCCATCCACTCTTCCAGTCTGTCGTGCAGCAGCTTATGGTCAACTCTGTCGAATGCTGCACTGACATCCAGTAATACCACAACAATAAATTTTGATGCGTCACTGCTCAGATGAATGTTGTTTTAAACTTTAACAAGTGCAGTCTCAGTGCTGTGGTGTGGTCAAAATCCAGACCGAAAAGCGTTAAAGAAAATGTTTTGCACCAAGAAAGTATTAGGTTGCTGAAAAACAACCTTGATCTTTCCTAAAAAGGTAGGTTTGATATGGGTCTATAGTTATTTATTACTGAGGCATCCAGATCAGACTTTTTTACAAGAGTTTCTTATAACCAGTTTTAATAACTGCGGTCTTTAGGGTCCTAGGAAAATGGCCTGACTAAAGAGAACTATTGACTATCTGTCTGTCTGTTGCTATGCGGATGAAAACATCTTTAAAGAAGCCGTCTGTCAAGGCTGCATTATCTGGGGGTGAAAATGTGCCAAATTAACTAGAGTAGTCTTAAGCAGAGGCACAGGTGACGTAGCCATTTTGCCCGAGTGGAGTTACAGACAGTCCTATCCTCAGAATTTTATCTGTGAAAAAAGAAGCAAAGTCACTGCATGACTTGGTGGATAACTTGTTTTTTTTCTCTTTTATTACCAAGAAAGATCATGATACATTATACCTATTCACATACTATTTACAAAATATGTAAATAAATATTTTTAGTGTTGTACAGAAACAGACATTTGCCGCTAATTACAGTCCTGGTTGAAATTATTGATACACAACACTTTTAGGTACAGAATTTCAAATATCTACAGAAATAAAGGAAAATGAACCAATTTTGTATATTCAGACTATTTCATAAAATGTCCAAATTTACTGAACAACAATGTCTGTCCATATGAAATGCTTCCATATGGTGACATAAAAAATACAGACATAAAATGTACGCTTGACACAAGTGTTGGCACCCTTTTGATGAATTTAAATTATTTCCTCAAACTAAATAAAAAACAAAAAAACCTCACCTGTGCTTACTTTTCAGTGTTCACATGACCCAAATTAACCAATGAATGATGGTTTTATTGCATAAAAACCTGCTGACTGGCTCCAGTTTCTTTTTAAAAAGAGAGCTGTCAGAGAGCATCAGAAATGCTATTACCAAAAAACATAACAATCCCAAGAGCTACAAGGCAATTGCCAAGGATCTCGAAATCCCTGTTTTCCAACAGTTTGTAATGTCATCAAGAAGTTTCACAGTCATAAAACTGTTAAGAGGCTGCCAGGACGTTGGGCTGAGAAGAAACTCCGTGTAAGATATTTTCAAAGGTTGGTGCGGATTGTGGAAATAACACCACGCCATTGCAAAAAGGACATGTGCGAACCTAAAAGGGCTTGAATGCATAGCTAAGGAAGAGTGACAGAAACTACCAGCAGACCGGTGCAAGAAACTTCTAGAAGGCTACAGGGAATGTTTAGAGGTTGCCATTGTTGCCAAAAGTTCTGCAACCGAATATTAGTGGAGGGTGCCAAGAATTGTGTCTGGGTTATATTTTGTGTTTTTATTATTTCACTGTTATGAAAGTTTTTTTTATTTTTTTATTTTCTCTTCTGTTCAGTAGCCTTGAAACTTTTATTAAAATATTTGGATTATACAAAATTAATCAATTAGAATTTTTTCTGAAGATATTCTAAATTCTGTACTTAAAATTCAGGAGTGCCAATAATTTGCCACTGTATAAACCCTAACCTAGTGTTTGTCAAGGAACACATAATTAAGTGAATGCCAAACTAAAAGCAGTAAACACAAAATGGAGAAAATGAAAAGAAGTACAATAAACTTAAAGCAAAATAAATCAAAATTGAAGTAACATAAAATAAAATGAAATGAAATGAAATAGTCAAACTAAAGTAAACTCAAAAAAATCAAAGCAATTATTTGTTGGCTCTATACATGGTCTTGTATGCAGTTTTATGAATGTTATGAATATTTTCCATCTGCTATTCTTCGTGTTTTCATGTAGTGGATAGGTCCTCGAGGTGTAGATGACGTGTCTTGCCATCACGAGTACGTTAATTAATTAATTGTTTACATCTGCCTTTTTCTCTGTTAGTTTTGGTCAGTGATCTTGAGGCCGCATTGGCTCCCGAGGAAATCCTTGGGGGATGTACTGGAGAGCTGTAAAGGGATGGAGACATCTTCGGGAGCAGCCTCAGCAGTGGCTCTGGTGTGTGTGTGTGTGTGTGTGTACTGTCATTTGCAGTTATCTACAAATTCTTGTTTGGGAAGGCATCCCAAGAGCATTACTTAGGGTGGCACTCAGTAGTCTAGATCCAGTGATGTTTAAATGAACCCTATCAGGTTTAAAGTGGTCTTTACAGACCCACAAGATATTGAAATTGCCAATAAACTTTATTCCATGGGTGAGGCACACTGATGTAAGACATGTATTCAGGCCAAGGACTCTGCTAATAGATTTGATTCCTTTCCCAAAACTTTTAACAGAGCCTAAGATGAATACTTGTTGCGACTGACAGTGTCTCCAGGTAGCAAGGAAGTCTTTTTTCAGGATCTCAAAACCACTTTCCTTTGCAGAATGTCAAAAGACCCAGCGTGGATAATAATCTTCAAATTACCTGGATGTGTATAGAGGATAACTCGCAGCAGCCCTGTTAGCCCCCTGACAAATGTGTCAGCCATAGTTAGATTTTCAGTCTTTGCAATTCTTACATGCTTAGTTATAGTCCCCACTCAGAACAGTGTCTGGCTTATCAGGTGTGGAGTGAGCAATGTTTCTTCTGGCCCTCAGCCTAGCAGTAGCAGGAGCCTATTTTTTGGGTTTTGGTTAGCCTTAATGCTAGTGGTGTGATACACTTCACTGTGTTCAACTTGATTAGTATTATCACACATTTCATTCAGAGTCAGTGGATCGAATCTGTTTTGCAGTGGGAGTTCAGGTGGTGGAGTGAGCATTGGTGCTCTCTTATTTGATTTCTGTGTCTGTCCGTTAGCATTTGGTGGCTTGGCACCTTGTGCAGCAGCTGCAACGGAGTCAATGAATTGCTCACTCTCATGTATTTGATGCAGTGTTTCAATCTTCTTTTCATGTTGTGTTATCCTCTCAGTCAGTTGCTCACACTCCATGCCGCTCATCGATTTTAAAGGGTTTGGAGACCTAGCTTTTACATTGTCTTTTGCCAGTCAGATAAGCTTTGTTTACTAGGCTAAGCTAGCAGCTAAGTCTGTGGTAGGGCTCTGAAACTTTCAAGTGACCTGAAAGTAAGCTTTTGTTCTGTTCTGCAACTCCACTTTAGACGTGTTTGTTAAATAAATAGCTCTCTTTGAAAGAATATTTAGGGAATTAGAAAATGTAAGAGAAAAGTGCAAAGCAGAGAGCTGAGGAAAACACGTTTGTACTATAGCACAACAATGCCATCCATTACAATCACAGTATGAACAACTTGTATGGTATTGTCCTTAACTTATGTGTACATTGCATTTAAGACATTTACCTGTATCCAAATGAATTCCCTAGTGCAACAGCACAATGCAGCCTAGCTGGCATTAACACATAAAGGATGGTGACTAATAAAGGGCAGGAATAACCTACACTTAACCTGCATCAGTACAACAACAGAATCTTGTCATCCACATCACTCTTCTGCTCTCAGTTTCTTTTTAACAGAAATATTGCTTTGATTTACTGATTAATTCCAATTCTACTCGCTTCTACTTTCTGCATTTGCCATTCTTTTAATTGGTATTATGCTGCTGTCAAAAAAACTCCACATCCCGTAGATGCTTCACAATAAGGGTATTTTGTGCTGTTTTTGACCACAAATATTGCTATAGAGCAATGTTTTGATGACTGGGTCTCTACACATGCAAGCAAACACATTAGCAACGTGATGCAAATGCCTGGCAAACATTTCTCACTAATTTCTCACTATTCCACCAATCTACTAAGAAACGTAGCAGAGCGGCAACAAAGGTTTTTAAGAAGAGGACTGCAAAAAGGCAAACACGGATTCAAATTATGAGGGTTTCAAACTATTAAAAAATCTGATTAGCAAATGTTTTAGGAAGATAATGCACTGAACACGCTTGTGAAGGAGACGCAATATTTTTTGATGAAAGACACTGAATGTAAATATAACTGTGTTTGTTGACAGGAAAACTACAGGAATGTGAGGGATTATGCCCTTTGAGCTGCTGGAAGGCTTTTATGTGAAATTTGTACAGGAGTGTTGAGTTTCATTGACAGTAGATTAACACCAAAGTAGAAATGACTGGATTAAATTAGAGTATGAAAACAGAGTTTCTGTTAGAGAAGAGAAACTGGGAGCAGCAGTGTGGAGAGTAAGACATGACTCAGTTGTACTGGTGGAATCAGTGCCCCAGAAATTGACATTATCCTGAATTTACCAAGACAATGATATTGAAATAAGTGTTGAGTTTGCATTTACAGCAAGCAGGATCAACTTTAAAATATAACAGGTCAGAAAACAGGGAGGCCTCTTACTGATTATGTCTAAAATAATGATAAAATATACTTATAAGAAGGTAAAAAAAGTCACGTCATACCCAAGAAGACTAAAGGCTGTAAATGTCTCCCAAAGTGCTTCAACTAAGCACTGAGTAAATGGTTTGAATACTTATGTCAATGTGATATTTAAATTTTTCCTTTTTAATAAATCATGTTGGCACTCATAGCCACAGAAAAAGAGATGGAGGAAGAAAGACAGAAGGAGAAAAGGACGGAGGGAAATGTGCAGCTGAACCCACCTCTGGTTTCTCTGGCAAGGCTTGTTGGCACAGGGATTACTGAGGTGGCACTGGCCAAAGACAAACTGATGGTCCTTGAATCCCATACAGCGAGCCACACAGGCACTGGGATAGGTCCGCCCATTAGAGGCACACACTGGGATGAAGCGGTCTGGACAACTACAGGGAAGACCTGGGGGAGAGCAGGGGAAGACAGGGAGAGAAATGACAATTATTATGAAGAAGGAAAGTATTCATTCTAACACTTGTGATTATATGAACACATTAGACAGGATGACTGAGATACATTGTAAGCAATAATGGGCAGTGTTATATTGGTTATGATAACACAGTACTCACCAAAGTAAGTGCTGGTGGGGTTGATTAAAACCTGTTTGAACATCTGATTGCTCATGTTTCTTAAGTCATTGGACCTATTTTTAGGAATGTGGTTTAAGTATTATTAGCAAACAAAATGGCAATTCATTCTGAATATCAGGCTAGATTTAGTAAACGAGTTGGCATTCCTGTTTGTTTTGAAAGCGTATTATCTGCAGCATATTTAACTTTCTGTTCTTTCTGCTGCCGTCTGTTGCTTATTCTTTGACTTCCCCTTTATATGATTGTTAACCTTGCACAGTTGGGTCCATAAGTATTTGGACAAAGCTATCAAGATGTGATTAAAGTGTAGACTTTGAGCTTTAATTCAAGGGATTTAACAAAAATATTGTATTAACTGTTAAGGAATTACAGCCATTTTTATACATAGTTCCTCCATTTTCAGAGGCTCAATTGTAATTGGACAAGCCAACACAATTATAAACATAAGGATTATTTTTGATACTTGGATGAAAATCCTTCTGGAACGCATGGACATCACCAAATGCTGAGTTTCCTCCCTTGAGATGCTCTGCCAGGTCTTTAATGCAGCTGCCTTCAGTTGCTTCTTGTTTGTGGATCTTTCTGCCTTCAATTTTGTCTTCAGTAAGTGAAAAGATTGCTCAATTTGGTTGAGGTCTGGTAACTGACTTAGCCATTGATAAATCTTCAATTTCTTTGCCTTGAGAAGCTCTTGGGTTGCTTCTGCAGTATGTTTTGGGATATTATCCATCTGGACTGTGAAGCTCCATCCTAACATGTTTTGCAGTATTTGGCTGAATCTGAGCAGATAGTACAGCCCAATACACTTCAGAACTCATCCTGCTACTTCTGTCAGCAGTCACATCATCAGTAAACACCAGTGCCTCCGCTCCATTGGCAGCCATACCATGCCCATGCCTCCACCATGTTTGAAAGATGATGTGGTATGCTTTGGATCGTGAGCCATTTCTTTCCTTCTCCATACTCTTCTCTTCCCATCATTCTGGTGCAAGTAAATCTTGGTTTCATCTGTCAAAAAAATCTTGTTCCAGAACTGGACAGAAGTTTTTTAAAATGTTTTCTGGCAAGGTCGAATCTGGCCTCTCTACATTCTCTAGATTCATGAAGGTGTCTCTTGATGTTAGACTTTGACAATGATATGCCTGTCTCCTCGAGAGTGTTCTTGACCTGGCTAGATCTTGTGAAGAGGGTTTTCTTCACCAAGGAAAGAATTCTGCGATCGTCTTCTTTAGTTGTCTTCTGTGGTCTTCCAGGCCATGTGGTGTTGCTGACCTCACCCGTGCATTCCCTCTTTTTAAGAATGTAACAAATTGTTGCTTTGGCCACACCTAAAGTTTCTGCCATTTCTTTGATAGGTTTGTTTTGTTTTTTCAGCCTAATGATGGCCTTCTTCATTTGCATCGACACCTCTTTGGACCACATATTGAGAATTCTCATGAACAGCTGCCAAATGCAACTTCAACACTTGGAATCAACTCCAGACCTTTTCTCTGCCTAATTTTTCATGAAATAACAAGGAAACAGTCCAAACCTAGCCATAAAACTGTTCGTCAGTCAATTGTCCAATTACTTTTGAGCCTCTGAAAATGAGAGACTATGTATAAAAATAGCTGTAATCTAAACGGTTAAGGCAATATTTTTGCTAAACCTCTTGAATTAAAGATGAAAGTCTACACTTCAATCACATCTTGACGGCATCTTGGTGGTGTACAGGGGCAAAATTGTGACTATCCAAATACTTATGGATCTGAATATATGACAAAGTGCATAAAATAGAAAAGGAGGTTGCAGTGAATAAGATTTATGCATGATCAAGCTGGGGTGAAAACAGACATAGACTGGTAATGTAAACTGTTAAAGTGTTAAATCTAGGTATGGAATCAGACTGAATTACACCTTGTTCCATCTTGTTAAGGGATTTTACAGCATTATGCAACCTTCAAGTTTCTAGAACTTCCTAGTAGTAGACAAACCTTATCTGAAATGACCACATTCTATTCAAACCATTACATAGACGGACCAGTAAATGGTCGTCGGGCCTCATCTGTGTTGCCAAAGCTGAGACATTCTCTGGTGGAGCAGATGGTGTTACCACCGAAGCAGGAACAAGTGTGGCAGTCAATCCTGAAAGATGTCCCATGGCCTGGTGGTAACACACAAAAAAGCACACGGCAAGAACATTTGAACAAAATGTCATAGTTTACATTCAAAAATATCACTTGAAACAAGAGGTGATTGACATTTACTGTATGGTGATTACATGTACAACCAATGACAAGTTAGAAAATGTTCAACAAACACTTTTTGATGATGATTCTATAATTGTGTGCTCAGAGGAATGAGCACAATGAGCAGCAGCGGGTAGTGCGGCAAGTGCTAGGCAGCTACTTACAGGCAGCCCTGCCTTACTGGGGAGAGTTGTTGGGGATGTATGCAGCCTGAAAGGAAGACCTGAAGACTGTGTTCAGGGTTGAAAATGGGTATGCCCACTATACTTTTCATGTTAAAAAATAATTTACTCTGTTTTTATTTTCAATTTTTTAATGTACACTTTTTTTATTTGTAGTTAATATTGTCCTAAAAGGGTGCTTAAATTAAACATAAGTCAAGAATAAGATAGTTAAGCTCCTTACTCTTTAGTCTAAAGCGACCAGCATCATTTATTAGGGACCACTGAAAAGTGGTCCCTAATGAATGATGCTATCTGATCTAATGATGCACAGTATCAAATGAAAGTTTGATAGTGTGCAAACGAAAGTTTGATAGTGTGCAGCGGTAGAGGAGTCATGGAGTTTGACATTATTCAGGTACAGAGGAGCAAGCCATCTTATACTGAGTGATGGAATGTGATATTAGAATTAGTATAATACATCTACTGTCCTACTGTTACTTGACTTATTGCTTTTTATTGATGTCCAAAATGGTCATTAATCTATTCATTCCTACATGAGACCAGTTACATTACAAATTCATACATCTTAAAATATTGCGTAAGCGACGGGAATTATTTGCACCCAGAGAAAGCCAACCTTCCTACCATTTCTAATGACCCACCAGAGAAAGGAAATTCTTTAAAAACTCCTACTTCTCCTTTAGATGTCTTCATACTGCAGAGTTTGGGTTTGCTTGCTTTAACTGAAACAAGACCATACGTTTTAGTGTGTATATCGTGTTGCTTATGAAGAGGAAAACAAATAAATGCATTAGGCTAATGGAATGTAAATATTGGTAGTGCTCTCTTATGCTCTTTGGCAGACACACACTTAACACTTAAATGCTTGCCTGGTCAACAATAAAGGAGTTTAAATGAGAATGCTATGTGCTCTCATACACGTTTTCTTATTCATGGATGTTATATAATTCAGATGGTAATTCACATCAAATTGCAGTTTGAGGAACTTAGATTTAAAAGCAGCCAAATTTTCATTCAGATAATATATTTTCGGTGTAATTTACTCTAATTTCTATGAACAGTGAGAAAAGAAAGAAGAATTGTCTAAAAATGAAGCTATGCTCATCCAGTATGTCAATTGTTACCCTGTGCTTACAGCAAGCGACAAGCTTGAAACAAGCAAAAACAAACAATTTATGCGCCTTATTGTGCCCTGGGTTTCCCCCTCGGGCTACATACAGGCTTCCCCAAACCTATCACCTAGCCACTGTAAACACCCCCATTTAAATACCTTTAAAATGACCGACAGTGATTATAACAGAAAATAATGAACCATGGCGAGAGGTTGGTCAGAGTTCAGTATAAACACAGCACTTCCTTTTGATCTCAGACTGACCAGGAGCTCTTAATTCATACTGTCCACAGCCTAAGGCACAGCATTGCTGTCTATATATTCAACCTTAGGGATGCACGCATGAATACACAACACATATTCCTCTTTTAGAGTGTTTTTTTAGCATTAGTGCGTATCTCCTACTGCTTATAAAGTAAATTATTAAATCTGACAAACAAACCTGCACACTCCTCAGATGTGGATTAAATAATCTAGACTAATGTGATTTTAGCCACCTAAAAGGATTTTGTTAATTCTCATCCTAACTTTCCAGCTAAATTTGTCATACAGTATTTGTCAATTTCCACAGTTTACTCTGCTTCTAGAGAAACCTTTCCAGGACTTAATGTCATGCATTACGGTTTGTGTGAGGGCACTGTTCAACATTTTTTTCAAATACATTTAGTAAAGAGTTGGAGCCAGAAGGAAGTTTGCCAAGCATAGCTTAATGACTAAAAGCAAAAGGGAAACAGGTAGCCTGACTCAGCAAGAGCTGGGCACAGTGACTTCACAAAGTCCTGTTGTCACTCTTAGGTACGGGCAAACAGTGGATACGCTGAACGGAAATACCAGTATTTGGATAAATCCAATATATGGATAAACACTTTGTGTGTCAAGGAACAGTTAAGCATGTAACTGCTGGTAAAACCAAGCAGTGCTGTTTTTACATTTCTTTTTGAGTATGGAGTAAAAACATGCAATACAATCTGTTAGTGAGCTTCAGAGGTTTTTTATAAGTGTATCTTTTTAACTTTGGGCAAAGCCAGGTTAGCTGTTTCTCCCTGCTTCCAGTCTTTATGCTAAGATAAGATAAAAACATCCTGACTCCAGCTCTGTTCAAAGACCTGATCAATGATCGATCCTCTCATCTCACTCTCAGCAAGAAAATGCGAGCAAATGAGCATATTTTCCAAAGTGTTAAGCTAATTCTTCAATGTAATTTGTCAGCCTTAAATGAAATACTGTGTGGCTTCAGTAAATTATGATGTCAGTTGCCATAGTGAAGAGCCGGTCACTATTACAACTGTATGTGTATTTACGTATAGTAGTGCTGATCATGGATTAATATATCAATGCCATGCTGCATTTATTTTATAATAAGAGTGCACTTACTATTTTTATCTGTGTTTAAAGAACTTAGCTAGGAGAGAATGAACAGAATAATTGTAGCTGGCTTGTGTTAGTCTTAATAAGTAAGGCCTGTTGTCTTTCAGCAGTGTGATAACTGGTATTTTGACAAAATAATCTTAACTCAAGGTCCACTTGCTAGGCTTTACTGCAGCTTCCAACCACATCTCACTGTCTTCAGTGATACGAGTTTGCTTAGTTGTCAGGGGGTTGGTTTAGTTTAGTAATATGTTTTGGGGGCATTTAGGCCTTCAATGGATGGCTAACAGTAGAGAGAACCCTGAAACAAAGGTCCCTTGGCAGGACTTGAACAGGGGACTCTGTGCATCATGGTCAGTACCTTAACCCCTAGACAACCAGGACGCCCAAAGAACATGAATTTTATGACATGTTCACGACTTTTAAGATCAGAACTTTCAATTCAGCACACACCTGATGAACCAAGCCAAAATTCTTACAACAAAAATGTATTCGTACCATCCTTCGTACCTTCCATTGTGAGTGTTTGTGGAGGATGATGTGGTAATATCAAGCTACAGAAACTTTCACTGCACTCAGAACAAAACTGTGGTCCTCACAACATATTTTACCTTACACTCAACAGCCAATAAGATGCCAGCCAAGCAATCAAATTCAGAAGATTAAATTAAGAGGAATAATAAACAAATAGCATTTTTAGTCCTTGACTACCCTTTGGGTGTGAACTCTCTCTCTAGTCAACTATTTCATTTTTTAATTAAATATATGAACTATTTCTTGACATATAAAAATGCTGAATGGAAGATACGCTGAAGTGTCTCTCCCTGCTGTGAAACAACAGCACATTATATTTTTGACTTTTGAATGGAGTTTGGCTCGATGCAACACAGAATACATTGTGTCCAATTCAACCCAAATATCCGTCTTCAATAAGAAAAGAACAGTCGTATGTTTTAGAAGTACAGGTAAAAACAAACAAACATCAAAACACAGATCAAGAAGATCAATAACCCTTTATTACCAACGTGAGCTGGTAAAGGTAGGGAGGAGGGGGTGACACAGAGTGAAATTGGAAACCAGTATCTTTGTCTTTGTAGAAAAAGTTGATCAATTTAGTGGAATGTTGTTTGTGGAATGTTTAGGGATTATGAATTGATAACTTTTTGACTTTGGCACCCCCAAGTGGCAGTATCAAAAATAACACTGTGGCAAACAGCCCCCCCCCCCCCTGGTAACAGATTGACAAATAACTAAAGTCAAGCCTAGCTAAGACATTTCTTAAGTTGTAATGGTTAACCCAAACCTGGGTTCCAATGTTCATTTCTATATTACTTTAGTTTATACTGAATTCCGCTACCAATTATATTACTACTTCAAAAGTAAACAATCTGAAATTAGATGCAGTGCAATGTAAATAAAAATACAATGAAGATGATTTGATATGAAGATGGTGCAATAAATGAGTTCCTGACAAGTGTGTGTTTCAGAAATTAGAAAGCGCCTAAGGGCTCTCCTGCAGACATTTTCAGCACTTAACTCTCGTGTTTGTCATTGCTACAGACTTGATTTAAGGGAATAACCCCTAAATCATGTAGCTGTGATGTTGAAAAAACTGTTGACAGGAGAAGTCAGAAATCATCAAAAAGCTGAGTAGAACAAGATTACATGTACAGAGCAGCAAGAACTGCCTTTCCCTTACTCTATGAAAGCATAACTGAGAGAGCGATACTTTTTCATACTTTACTGCTCACGGAACTGCCTCTGTCCAGGTAATATGACATGTTAGAAATCGCTGTCTTATTCTTCATACAGCATTCTGAGTCATGCACCTTCTGCTCTCACTCACTTGTTGATGTTAATTCGTCTGTGAGGTTTCAGTGATGAGGGCTTACAGTGATGCTGTGTTCATGTCATATCAAGTTGCATTCATGACTTTTCAATTTTTAAAAAGCCTTTGTTTCAGTATCCAAGTTGCAATTATGAGTGGGAAAGTTGGACTTTTCTAAAGACTCTGATTGGGGGCTTAACAATATGAAAGAGCCTAAAAACCAAGCAAGTGTGGATGCCTAATGTTAGCCAAAGTGCATCTTTTAATGTAATTAAACCCAGTTTTATTTGTCAATGCATATTTTTAACCTTCACAGAACCAATTCTGTGATAATGCAACCTTCTTGAGTTATGAAATGATGTGAACGCTCTCGCAACTGGTTAACATTGGAATCTTTCCCATCGTTTCCACCCCTCCCATGTAAGGTAAATGCAGCATGAATTCTGTATTTTTTCTTTTTACCAAGAAGCGGGTTTACTGGGTTATGTGGATAACTTTGCTATGTGAAACCCAGAGCCCCCTAAAATACCTCTTCCGGGTTTTGCTCATTAAAATTATTCAGATAACCCAGTAAACCTTAGGAAGTGGCATTGCAAGATTCCTTTGCACTTCCCTGGAAAATGTCCTGTGAGCATAGTGACGTAGTGACTTGCAGGTGAGTTACAGTGGCTGGCGACCTGACTGGTAACGTACTAGCACTAGCCAGCCACAGTAGCTCATCAGCCAAGCTTGGCACCTGAAAGTTTGCGAGCTGGCAAGCTTGATCGCTTACTGGACAATAAGTTAATACAGTTCTTTCCAGAGATATATTTGTACCATCTTCAAATGTCTGTCCACAGGCCATGCCTTTTTTTTTGGAGCAGTTTACACTCCAGCTGAACATGGTTATATAAAAGTTCACAGTGCAACACAGCTAATATGATAGCTCACTCTCTTTTGAACTCTCGGGCTCTGTTCCTTTAAGGCCTGCACTGTCAAGATGGTTTACTATTGGTCAACAGTGTGAGTTTGCATGTCAAAATGTACCAAAACTTGAAATCTATGTAAAAGATCCACGTGACCAAACCTTTACAATGACACTGGGAACATAAAAATGGTTTAAAATAATGTTTAAAATATGTAACTGTACAATTAATGTTATCCATCTTACTAGTTTTTTCTTTAACCAAAGTTTATCAATATATTTTTTATTCCCACTGTTTCTAACAGATGGCTCACCAGAGATGTGATGTGTGTAGTTTAGTGTGGGAGGATTTTACCAGAGAGTCTGTAAACCTGCAGTGAAACTTGCTTCATTCCACCCTAAGGAGCTGTAACACACCTAAAAATCATCTCATTATAAGGCTTTTACTGGAAATTTTTGATTTAATAAATATGTACTATCTACAACGAAGCTCTTTACCTTTCTAGCATCCACTATAATTACAATGATATATAAACATAAACAGTTGTGCAAATTGGCTCTTTTAACAGTGTATCAATTCACAAATATTAATCTACATACTTGTCTTCATGACCTACGGGGAGTGTTTGAGCCCTTAAAGTGATAACTGGTTAAGTCGAATCTGTGCTGCTGCCTCTTAGAAGTTATTTTCTTTTTTTTACAAACATGTGGCTACAAATATTTTAAGCCTGTGAAAGCTTCAAAGAAGTTACTGCTCTGATCCAGGTGCAGCTAACAGCAGTCACTGATACGGTCTGATAATACCATTCTGCTGCAGTCACCACCTTAAAGGACATTTTGAGTATAATTACCTATTTGAAAAGAACCACAACTCATTCATCTCCAATAGAATCATCCGTAAATTAATTGTTGTGTTGTCCAATGTAATTAGGTAGGCAGAGGAGGCTGATGATTGAGAACACTTCCGGCTTCTTAATGACACAATACTTTTTCTATGAGGCTGGCTACCTTTGAGACTGATCACTGATAACTGCAGACAACAATAGAAAGATTGAATCCTTCTTCATACCTCGTTCTACCTAAGTATTTGTTAATGATATCAGAGACGCCTTTACTCTAAGTCTGGCAATAAGAATGGGTAGATGGCCGATCTGCATGGTTCAGAAAGTAAAATTTAAGACAAGCCTTGACATTAAGATAAGTTAACAACCAAAAAGGAAAAAAGTTTACCAAACTGAAGAAGTGAACTAGACATAAACCCATAAAAGACACATCGTTTGGGTTGCACCAGCTGTTTGTAAATCCATCATTGAGTTTGTGACTAACTTCTAAGTTTGCGTTAATAGCTGCAAATTAGTTTCACACTAGTTATTGCACCATTAATAAAACATCCAATCACTGAACTTAAAATTCTGTTATGTGTGATCAAGGGATAGCTAAATTAATTCAATTTTGGATGCTGTTTCTATTTTGAATGAATTTGACATTTATGGTGCTATGTTTTGTTCCCAGCTGCAAACATGAAGTGTTTTGAATTTTTCACAAGCTCTGAGTGACACCTCTGACTGGCTTCTTTTCCATAGCAACAGAGACTGATGCTCATGGGTAGGATAGCATTTAGAGCTGTCCTCTATACTAAACTAACAGAATCAAAGTTGGAATAATAAAAAGTGATGGCCATAACATAAACGTACAGGATTGTTACATTATCTGGGAGAGTCCTGTGTTTCTTTGTTGAGTACTGAAGGTATCAAGCAAACTTTGAAATGGGAATTAAGAACATACACGTTGTGATGGGTAGACCTGTGCCACCCAGCTTTGTGCAAGTATCACCCATTTGAAAGACAAATTAATTCATTAACTGTATGAATGAAATAAAATGTTAGTTTGGAGGGCGCCAGCAGACTGCACACACAGCAAACAACAGCAGTTCTCATCAAATCGAACTTCAAGAAGAAAATTTACATTGATGAAGCTAGCTAAGTTGTGTAAAGGCAAAACAGTCTACAAACTCCCCATGTAGCCTATACATGTTGAATAAGAGTTCTTAGTTTAATTTTTTAAAAATGCTGTGCCACGTGGAAAATTAGGCACATTGTCAAAGCTGGCCAGGAACTTAGAGTTACACCCAATGTCCAAACTGACAGCCAGGCTACACAGCAGAAGGTACCTCTCCTCAGTCCTGCTCATGGAACACTGGGCCTCTTGCTAGGCTTTGCAAAACAATCTGCAAACAGTTACACCTTTTATCTGAAAAGAGTTATTTCATATTATTTAATTAGACAGAACTGAGGGTTTGCCTGTTCTAGGCTTGTTTCAGTAGTAGATTTCAACTGACCTTGTGCCACCCAAAAATGCACACCCATCACAATATTTGTGGCTATACCACTGATTCAGAGTGGGGAAAAGTACTGCTGGAACCTAAATCAGCAACTCCTCCTCCCATTTCAAAGGTGTACTGGTTGCTAGGAAAAATCTGCAACACCATCATGAGTGGGAAAAATCCAATTATGTAACCTAACTAATGCTATTTGGTTAGTCTGTTATTATTGTAATTAGCATGTTTTGTAATTAGAGCTATGTTGTTATTTTTGTGAAATATAATTTTTGCAGTTTACATCATGATTAAACAGCAGTCTGATCAAGTACCAGGTCACAGCTGTCATATTACCTCACATTACCTTTTGTACTTGTCAGTCTAAATGGGTCATATATTAGCAAGATAGTTTTACCGATTGGTTTGATTAACTGGGCAACAGTTACACCAGGGTAGCTTACAGGTATAAATAATTAGTCAGTTTATGTGGTACAACCAGTGTCATTTTAGCAATGTGTAAATCTCCATTTGGTAAACACATACAAGAGTAAGTTGAAATTTACAAAAGCCGGGGCAAATAACTGTAGGAATTGAAATGATAGGAACATGCTTTAATCAATAAACAAAAAATAGACTTATGGGTTGAATGTAGTATCACTAAAAGAAAACCAATAGTGACTGTTGTAGGAGGCAGAGCATGGCAGGGAATGACAGGGTCTCTGTTATCAAAGTCAAAATTTTGTACAGCCAACCATCCACTCCAATCTCCTCTATTTTAATGAAATTACATGGCATGAAGAGATCAGTGCTCCAACGCTCTAATTTAGATGCTTTAGATTAATTATACTTGTCCAAATTTCATACCCCTCTCCATAGGCAGTGATGAATCTAATGACTCATTTCAAAATACTTCATGACTGATGAAATGAGAGTTCTTGAGGGACATCAGTTCACTTACACTGCTGTCACTATCAGAATCAGCATATTTAGTTACTGAAAGAAGTCTTTCAGATTTGAACACTTGTATCTCGTCAGAGTATTAATTAAGGTTGGGTACCGAACTTGATATTTTTAAGGGTACTAACCTAATTATGTCGGTACTACCGAGTAGTAATTCACGTTCAATTAAACAGTGCTAAATTTTGGTACCTGAGAGCGCATCTGGATGAGAGAGAAAGGGAGAGAGCGAGACTAACGTGACTACGTCACCCCTGCAGCTTGTTCAAGTCACAGTGAGTCAGGGCCAGGGCGAGCTGAAAGCAGTCGCAAGTTTGGTTACACTATTCAAAAATCGACACAGATGATGCTCACAGCAATGCGAAATGCAAAGCTGGCCAGGGCAACACATGTAACCTGTTGAAAAACTCCTGATCAATCACAAAATATATCTAAAAACTGATGAATGTACCATGTTTGATAGCCATAAAAAAAAAAAACAAGTCCCCTGCAGCATCTGCAGCTAATGTTAGCACGCCTGCAGCCAGCCAAAAAACTGAACCCTCCATGGACGACGAAATATTAAGTGAAGCATCACTAACAACTTCATCGACATCTTCAGGTAATTATTTAGCTAGTTGGATTAAGTTGTTGTTTGAGATAACTGGGCTTTTTTCACTGTCTTGGTTGACGTTAGCTTAGCATTTTTACTAGCGTTAGCCAAGACTCAGCCACTGGCTGCGTCCAAAATTCCATACCAACATGCTATTTAGTATGCTAAAACAGTACGTGAGATTTTTTAGTATGTCCCTAACCTTAGTATGAAGCCAATAGTACATGAATTGCATACTACTGCATACTATTTACAGGGAAATATAACAGTGTTCACTATGCAAGCACTGCATTAGTGATGACAACAACAACAATGGAGAATGCAAGTGACAAAATGTTATAAATAACAATGTTGAAATTGAAAATTTGAATAAGGTATGGTTGAGTACCGGTACTGGTACCGTATCAGTTCAAATGTTAACGGTAGCCAACCCTAATATTAATAAACCTTTAGAATATATATAGAAATTTACTGCTGTATTTAAGACTTCTTAAGACTTTTTTGTATTGTAGGGACCTGTGAAAACCTTTTGGACAGAGAAAAACACGAGGGACGTCTTACTCTTCCTCTGTCCTCCTACGATGCAAGGCTTGTTAGTGTCCAAACAAGGCATCTCCACACAGTTCTCCAGACGCCCACTTGGACCACAGCTGCACACCTCATAGCATCCAGCTGGACCAGTGCGAGTCGGCACCTGGATACGAGCGTCCTGCTGCACCAGAAACTCAGAGGCCTCACCCAGTTTACAGCCTAAGAACACACACACATATACACTCAAAATGACTGCCATGCTGCAGTTTTTAGATTCTGGAGTGAACAAAGTAAAGCTGCTGATCTGTAGCAATAGTTGTCCTGCCTGGTATGCAGATGTATGGCTGACAGTTGAGTTCATCAAGGCAGCCCTTCCTGTTGACCTGGCATAAGTGGTTACTGGGGCAGGGGTTGGGGTTGCATGGATGGATGACCTCCTCAACGATTTTGGTTCCTAGGGAACTGGGGGCTGGAGAAAGTGTGTGAAGGAGTAGGGGTGTAGGTAAGGGTTAAAAAAAGAAAGGTAAGGCAGGATTAAACATGACTGTTAGATATGACGGTATCTTCTGGTAGTGACAGTTTGAACATTTGTACTAGTTAGGTTTCAAAATAATAGTCCAATTAGCAGAAAACTGGCCCTAATGTCACAGTTTGTAATGTAATACATAACAGGTGCAATAAAAAAACTTACCTATTGGCCAGTAGAAAACTTTACTGTCAGAAAGATTTCAAGCTGCATTAATTATGTGTATATTTATAGTAGCTTTGAATCAAATTACCACAACTAAGCTCTTTAGCAGAGGTGTGGATTCGAGTTTCAGACTTGAAACTTGAGTAATGAGTCCGATGACTTTCGACTTGACTTGTCAAATCAAAAAATAACTTAATTTTAACACCAGGTACTTGTGACTTCACTTGACAGTTTAGCCTTTTGACTTGAAATAACGCTCAAGTGAGAAAGATTCATTCTCTGGTTATCACCAATGTCTGTGCAAAGTTTTATGATAATCCATACTATAGTTGTTGAGCTATTGTGGTCTGGAACAAAGTGGTGTTCCAACCCAATGACAGAGACGCCAGAGACTGTTCGTCTTAAACTTGTCTGGTGGCCAGAAAAACAACAAGATGATAATTTTTTTCTGTGTCTGTTGAATGTATAAATAGCATTTTTTTTGCAAAAATTATAGCCATACGAGCTTTATAAGATGAAATAATGCAAGTGTTGTGTCTGTCAGCTTCTGGATTTCTGTGTTCCTCTGCCCTCTTGTGGCCACAAATCAATTTACTTGCAGATCTGGCTGAATGAGCACAATCCAAAGACTGAAAGCAGTATAGATACAAAATTTTAAATTGAATTGTTTTAATGTATTTTTCTCCTACTTAAAGTAGTGCATCTGTTTTGGTATTTCCATATATAATTGATCCCTTCTGCATCTCACTACAGGAAATAATAATTGCGAATCAACACTGATATTTCAAGTCCCCCTGAGGAATATGTACGGTATGTAGTAACTCACTGAGGTATCTGTGGAGGGGGATGCAACGTTCTGGGTCATCAATGGGCGAGAGCAGTTCACAGATCCTCTCTGGTGTTTGTCCTTCATGGAAACGTTTCCTGTCCCCACACTGTGTCAGGATTTCCACACAATCTGACCTGAGGAAAGATAAAAGATAAAAGAACAAAAAAACAGAACAAGCCTGTACATACTGTACAGTGTAACACTGCTTAACATAACATAAAATAATTTTTCACATTTAAGCCTATCTATACAGAGAATGGAATGAGAGTAATGGAATGAGAACGAGCAGCCACAGTGAGCTCTAAGATTAAGAGCTACAATCAACAGGCTGCATACCTCCAGTTTATATACAGATGACCCTATTTACATCTACATTAGAAAATTGTAGAATGAATGGTTAGGACTTAAATGTTGAATTGTAGTAAACCTACTTGCATATGACACTCCCTCTGAACTTGCTGTGGCAGGGTTTGATCTGCAGGGAACACGCTACAGCCTTCCACTTGTCCGGTAGACACTTCCTGATGTCCAGCACTGGGATGTTCATGAACGGCATCTTGATTGTTCCATTGGACCACAGCTTGATGTCGTTCATGGCACCCTGGTCTGACTGGACGTTACAGCTGCGGAACAGCTCTGTCGGCCTGCGAGTAGAGAAAGACAGAAGTATCTTTACAAGAACTAAAAGTGAAATAAACATTTGTTTGCACGTTTTGCTCAAGAAAAAACAAACAAACTTGTGGTCAGTATCTCAACTCCTGCAACTGGCTTTTTGCAAAACAAGCTCTGCTTGCAGCTGTAGCCATGTAGATGTCTGATCTGCAGGCCTTACAGAGAGAGCTCATGTCCCTTTTGATAATGTGAGGATTGCTTTCTTCTTCCACTGCACCAGGAAGTGTCTTTGATGTCTGTTTGGTGGGTAAGTGAGTCAGCTAATTGGTGGTTTAAAGGGAGAAGGTTTCAGGCAGAAGTTCTGGGTGTGGTTCCATCATTCCATTTGCTCTTGATGAGTGGCTGCTTGTTTAGCTTGAAGTAATTGTGTATGTCTGTAAGTGTGTATGTTGTGTGTCTGTAATGTGTGTGTAACCCTGGATCCTTAACTTTATTCAACCCCAAAATGGTGAACAGTGGTTTTTCTTTCAAACCAAAACTATGCTAAATGGGGCAATAAGCAATTCTTATTAAAAGCAACTCACTAAAGATCTTTCTATTGTTCAGTAATGAATGGCAGTCTAAGCAGTTAATCAGGAAAGACAAATATAGTCTACATTTCAGGCATAGAGGTACATGAGAAAACCCCCATCCACCCCAAATTGCTACCCATCCAGTTAGCAATTTGTTTCTATTAATTTCCAATAAAGTATGCTTAGTAAGGTTTGCTTGAAAATTGTATGTTTGGTTTTTCATCACATCATGTTTCATGTTAGCAAATCTATTTTACTGTTGTACTATAATAAAAGTGCAGATAAGAGTTTAAACTCCATCACCAAAACATTATAACTATAAATATGAAAACAATAAAAGATGATGTGGTTTGTGCTGTAATTTGCAGTGTGATTTGCAAAGTTAAAAAAGAGTTTCAGACTTTGGCACCTTCAGTGTTAGTATCAAAAAAGGCAATATGGCAGACAGCAATGCACACCACCATCCAACGGATGCATTAAACTAGATTTTTAGCATTCACATTTGCATGGCCACAAGGATCCACATGATGTAAAATCTGTTGGCCCATGTCTGTGAGGGAGCATGCAGACCTAGAGTAGATGTATGTGAAGACTAAACACACCGACAAATTTGTCAACATGTCCATGTATGCAGACCACCAAAAGGTTTTTCAGGCATTCTCTAATTACTGCATTTTCGAGCCCATACAGCATGTACATATTCAGCCACAACATTAAAACCGGTAACTGGTTTTAATGCCAGGCTTAAATTCCACTGAATGTTCTTGTTAGCAGCCATATCCTATGTTGTCACATATAAATGGAAATACATACATTTATTCGTCATTAACCTGGTAAAGTATGTACTAAGTATCCCATACCGTAAACTTAGTGAAACTTGTCCAAGTTTAACATGAATGTAGGAGTTAGTATGCTTCAAATTAAATGCTTTTCAGTTTGGATCATTGAACAGCATATGAAATCACCTCTCCACCCACATGTTTTGGTCTGACAATTATTGTAACTTTCCAAATCAGAAAAAGTGACAAGGACGCTCTAAGATGCTGTCAGGAGGAGACTATGATATAAGGCTTTTTTTCCCTACCTGCAAGTGGGACAATCCTGAACAGGGATATCCCCCTTTACCTTGAGATTTAGTCTGATGACTCATTTTTTATTTTTAGGGCATTTTCCTGATGATAAAGACTAATGCACCATTTTGCAGATGGAGGTGGTGGCTTAGACTCAGTCGAGGCTCTTCTCTGCAGATCCTCTCAAGCTCTGTCAGGTTTGATGGGGACCGTCCGTGGACAGCCATTTTTAGTCCTCTCCAGAGATGTCGATTGGGGTCAAGTCAGGGCTCTGGCTGGGCCACTCAAGGACATTCACAGAGTTGTCCCAAATCCACTCTTTTGTTGACTTGATTGTGTGCTTAGGGTCATGTACTGTTGGTCCTGAGTGCTCTGGACCAGGTTTTCATTCAGGATATCTCTGTACTTTGCTCCATTCAGCTTTCCCTCAACCCTGATCATTCTGCTGTCCCTGCTGCTGAAAAACACCCTCACAGCATGATGCTGCCACTGCCATGCTTCACTGGGATGGTATTGGGCAGGTGATGAGCAGTGCCTGGTTTCATCAAGACATGATGCTTAGAACTGAGGCCAAACAGTTCAATCTTGTTGTCATCAGACTAGAGAATCTTGTTTCTCACAGTGTGAGAAGAACTTCAACAGGGCTTTCATGTGTCTTCCATCTGGCCACTCTGCCATAAAGCCCAGATCAGTGGACTGTTGCAGTGATGATTGTCATTCTGGAAGTTTCTCCCATCTTCACACAGGATCTCTGGAGCTCAGTCATAGTGACCATCGGCTTCTTGGTCACCTCTCTTACCAAGGACCTTCTCCCCCAATTACTCAGTTTGGCCAGGTGGCAAGCTCTAGCAAGAGTGCTGGTTGTTCGAAACTTCTTGCATTGAAGAATTATGTGTTCTTGGAGACCTAAAAAAACCTTTTTGTAGCCTTCCACAGATCTATGCCTTGACACAATTCTGTTTCTGAGTTGAGGTTGTTCCTTCAACCTCATGGCTTGGTTTTTGCTCCGATATGCATTGTCAGCTGTGACACCTTAAATAGACAGGTGTGAGCCTTTCCAAATCATATCCAATCAATTGAATTTACCATAGGTGGACTCCAATCAAGATGTAGAAACAGCAGAGCTAAATTTCAAGTGTCATAGCAAAGGTTCTGACTACTTATGTGAATTGAAACTGAAACTTATGTGTGAATACAAACACATATATATGTATATATAAATATATTTTTACACACACACACACACACACACACACACACACACACACACACACACACACACACACACACACACACACACACACACACACACACACACACACACACACACACACACACACACACTATAAATGCCTTTAAGTGGCAAGGATGATGGGTGAGTAGTGGATATTAAAGGGTCAGTTAACCTAAATTTTAGCCACGGCATTATGGCTCTAGGGATGGCAGTTTCAGTTGATTGGTTCAACACTTTGGTCCAGACTTAAATAGATCAAATACTGGATGGCTTGACTTGACATTTTGTATAGACATGAATTGTCCTTAGAGGATGAATCCTAATCACTTTGTTAATCCCCTGATTTTTCATATAACAATGAATCAGATCAAAATTTCTATTCATTTCACTTTTTGTCCAAAACTACCATTTAGTATTTAGCTCCAAGCACCATTCTGCTAAAGTACAACCTCAAAGGGGGGCTAACATGCCTGTAGACTCTTAATCTTTTTCTACTTGGCCATTAGTGGTATCTATTCATACAGATAGTTTTGATTTGATTTGTCCAGGTTTTAAAATTTTGGGGTTTTTCTGAATTTCTGAGATTTTCACAGATGAGCCGCAACATTAAAACTGGTAACTGGTTGTAATGTTGTGACTGATCGGTGTATGTCCTCCACCCCAACACATTGGAGGTGAATTAAAAATGACATAATAAAAACTGAACAGGAGTCACAAAAACAAAATGGGAAGCACAACCAAATTGCATCCACTCTAATTGTATTTGTGTGGTGACGGAAGTGTTTGAAAGAAACTGTACTATGTGCAGTCTGTACATGTGCATTATGATGAGATGTAACCGGGAGTTACGGTGTGGGTTCTGCCACCATCTGGGCCAAGAGTTCTGCTTATTGCTGAAGTCATATGTTTCTCTTCATGATAAACAAAGATCAATGCTTTTTACGCAGTAGGTGTGTCAAGTCCAAAAGCCATTGTAGCCAATTTGTTTAAATTTTAAGTGCCAATCTCACTCAAGTGTTCTGTTGATGCCTGAATATTGTCACTTTCTTGAAAATGTTTCTATTAAAATAAGTATAAATGTCTATTAGCTCCTTCCCTCAGATGGGGTTAATGATCTGTTCACACTGAGTGAGCAGATCATTAAGTTTTCTGGATATGTTCAGCATGTTAAGGGATAATGAAGTCTCCTCACAGAGCCGCATAAAGGTCCAAGGAATTTATAGGTACATTTGTTGTTAACATAAATACCAAATGTTTCAACAAACTATACTACATCATTTTTCCATGACTTCTATTTAGTATGTTTGATATTCAGACTTTACATTCATTTGAATCGAAAATTAAATGCACTTCTCCTCTCTGGTGCAAAACATGACCTAGGCTTTTCAGAATGCTCTAAAAGTGGCTGTGAGACTTTGTGGTTGCCTCACTCACCAGGTGATCAGCAGACCGCTGTGTGTATATGTGAAGAATATTTGAGTTTGTTTTGATGTGTGTGTGTTAGTGTGACTTCCCAGTGCAGCCTTTGAAGTCGTTCCTTTGGCCTTTGGCCCCTCCTGTAGACAGTGTGTAAAACATGTTGTGGTACTGATAACTCCAGGGTCACTGTGGGTTCAATATAAATCTCTCTTTTTTTTGGCTCTCTGTGAATTTGTTTCTCTCTTTCTCTTTGCATTTTCACATAGAAGTTCCCATGTACAATTAAAAGATTAATGTTGATACAAACTGAAGAATATTTAAGTGTGTCGCTTGTCCTCAAAATTGCAGGTGTAAACACTGTAAACGGGTTGAAAAAATTTTTTTGTTTGTTTTTTTTGCATATGAAATATTGTATGGGTGTTGAGTTTTAAGTTGAAGCACTTACATGAGTTGAAATTTCAGTTGAAATTGAATCCCTGAAAGGATTTGAGGTGTCAGTTGAAATGTGAGGTCTAAATCATTTGAAATTTTAGTTTCAAGTTTAATCTCTGTAAGCAGTGGAGCGTGCATGAAAGAGCTGAAAGTAGTTGAACAGCTGAAGTGTACAATTTAAAATCAACTGAATCGTCAGTTAATATCTAAGCATTGAAAGCAAATGAAACATCATTTGATGTTAAAGCACTAAAAGCAGTTAAACTGTCAGTTGTAATGTAAGAGATGAAATCAATTTAGAATCAGAAATTAAAGTCAGTTGAATTGTAAACTAATAAGCGAAATTGTTGAACTGTCAGCTGAAGAGTAAGACTCAGTTGAGGTGTCAATGCATGTGTAGACTGAAAGTTTGATATTACAGCTGTATGTGTGCGCTGAAAGCAGTTAAAATGTCAGTTGAAATGTAGGAAAGGGAAGCAGCTGAACTGTCCGTTGAAGAGTAATACATGACAGCAGAAGAAAAGACAAAGAGATGAAACTGGCTGAAATATCAGTTGACTTGTAAATGCTGTGTTATTATTAAATATTATTTCTAAAACCCTTAACTAGTAGTCTTGCTAGAACAAGGTAACAACATTAAAACAGGATGTTAAGTTGCTCTTCTACTAAACTAATTAAGAACTTTATTGTATTCACTTCTGTTGTTTTGGAGATGGCTGCAAGGAAGTCTAACCATCTGTTACATGTCCATACAAACTTCAGCAGTGATATGAGTGATATGAGGATGACTCGTAAATGACAAAAAGAGTATTGAGAAGAGAAGCAAGCTACCATGAAAACCTCCCATCAGTTTAACCTTGTTGAATGGCAGGAGTCTGACCTGTTGTTGAAGTTGGTGCAGTAGGTGAGGTCCTTGCAGCCCAGTTGGCAGGGTTCTCTGACATCAGCCAGGCAGTTGATGAGCTCTGTCTCCACCAGGTTGTACTCACACAGCTGGTCGAAATCCTGCCACGTCTGGCTGCCCCAGTTAGTGCTGATCTCTTGACACATATCCCTGTCAAAATAGAGTACAGAATCTGGTTTAGAACAAGAAAAACCTATGCATTTAACTTCAGCCTGTACTCTAACTTGGAATACATGGCATAAATCTACTGGAGGATGTGAAGTGCTTAGCAGTGTGCTGTACCGGCAGAGTGAGGTGTTGGCCTTGGAGCAGCAGTGGAGTTTGGCACAGTCCATCTTGGCGGGATGGGGGGTCTCCTCCTCTGGTGGGGCAGGAGGGTGGGCGCTGCCCAGAAAGCACTGCCACATGGGTTCCTGAGGGAGGGGTTGGGAGCCACACTCCTCGATCAAACCCTCCATGATCTCATGCTCTGTGCTCATGGTGCGAAGAATTCTCCGGCAAGCTACCTGACAGTGGGTAGCCTCTGCCCGGTCACAGCAGTACAGACCTGGATGTGAAGGATGGATGGACTGCTTGAAAATGTCCTATAACATGATAAATATAGCTCCAACAATAGAAAAATTCATATAACAATCTGTCAAGAGTGTCTATAGTTCTTGTGTGCGTCTGATCACCTTTTCGCACTTTGCCTTTGAGGATATAATTGCAACCTTACATTTTCTGAGACCGCTGTGATGGAAAATATTTGTACTTGTTTTGTCATTTATATTAGAAATTATTATGTTCCCCTATAAACAACGGCTTGCTTTTGAAGTCATGGTTCAGGAAGTTGCCAATTTCCCAAGTAATAGTTTGCTGAAAGCAGAGATGACCAGTAGTTTCCATTACGAGGGTGTTTCCCAAGCGAAGAAAAGCAATCCAAAAAGATGGATTGAGAGAACATGAAATCAAAAAGAAAAAGAAAGTACAATTGGAGGAAATGTGCAGGCTTTATTAATGGCTCATGCTTGATGATTTTCCTCAGCAGATGGAGTTGCCTAGTTGTCATTCAACTGTAAGTGTATGTACACTCATTACATACATACATATATATACATATATTAATATTAATATATATATATATATATATATACACACACATATATTAATATATATATATATTTATATATATAACAAGGTCCGTGTCAGGTGTTGGGGAACCAGGACACCCTGATGAGAAATGGGCTACTGGAACAAGACATAGATGGAGCAGGGCAGAGAATAGGGATCTGTTGGAATGCTACTATACAAGTAACCCCAATGAGAGGGGCTACATGCAGAGATTGTGGGATATATGGATGCTTTGAAACCCAACATCTAAGCTGACAAAGAAGCAATTACTAGCTCAGTGTTCCAACATCCGCAAACGGAAACTGCTATCACAACTAGAGATTGATGAGGTACAACGAACATGCTACGGCAAGGGGGAGCCAGGACAACAGGTCAGAGGGGAGAGATCATCATCCTTCCCCGACTCCGAGATTGGGTACCAAGTCCCAACAAGCCCTTACGACCTTAACACAAGTGCAACTGACCTAAGAATGACTATCATGACTAAGCTGGGAACCCGGCACTCCCGGAGCTGATTACCAAAGCTAAGTGACAAAGTACCCTCTGAAAGGCTGCTAGAGGATGTGAATGCTGCGCTACGTACTATCCCTACTAGGACAGTAACTGAGACCAATCAGCTGATATACACCACAGCAACAGTGATCCTAGAGATGCTTGGCTACAAGATGAACACCATAAGCCACAAAGAGCATTACCCCCCATGGAGAAGGAGGCTGGAGGCCAAGATCAAGGCAACACAGAGAGAAGTTAGTCAACTCTCAGAGCTACAGCAAGGTGTGAGGACGAAAGGGATACCCAGGAAGTACAACAAGCTGCCTATACCTGAGGCACTGGAGACTGCCAAGCAAAGGCTCACAGCTCTGGCTACCTCCCTGAAGAGATACAAAGGAGAAGCACAAGCCAGGATAATAAATAGGATGTTCTCCACCAAACCATCCAAAGTGTACTCTCAGTGGCAAGGTAATAACATGAGAACAGATCCTCCCAGGGCTGAGACTGAACAATACTGGAAGAGCATATGGGAGCAGGAGGCATCACATAACACCAATGCTCAGTTGCTAGTCAATCTAAAAGCAGACCACAGCAATCTTCCAGAACTATATCCAGTAACCATTACAATGGCAGACATCCAAGAGCGAGTGTCAGGTATGAAGAGCTGGACAGCACCGGGCCCAGACATGATCCACATCTACTGGCTAAAGAAACTGACTGCACTCCATGAACGCCTAGCAGCACAAATGAACCAGCTGCTGATGGATGGGATGCACCCAGAGTGGTTAACCCAAGGGCGGACAGTCCTGATCATGAAGGACCCCCAGAAGGGCAAGATCCCATCCAACTACTGGCCAATAACCTGCCTCTGTACAACATGGAAGCTCCTGTCAGGCATCATAGCGGCTAAGATGAATAGCCACATGGCCCAATACATGAGCAGGGCCCAGAAAGGAATTGGTAGTAATACCAGGGGTGCCAAGCACCAGCTACTGGTCGATATAGCAGTCACCCAAGACTGCAAGACCAGGCAGACCAACCTGTGCACCGCCTGGATTGACTACAAGAAGGCCTATGACTCTATGCCACACACAAGGATACCGGAATGCTTGGACATGTACAAAATCAACAGGACACTAAGACCCTTCATCAAGAACTCAATGGGGCTGTGGAAAACAACTCTGGAAGCCAGCTCAAAGCCTATTGCACTACTTACCATCAAGTGCAGCATATACCAAGGTGATGCACTTTTCCCGCTGCTGTTTGGCATAGGCCTGAACCCCCTCAGCCAGATCATCTCAAAAAATGGCTACGGGTGCCAGTTCTGAAGCGGAACAACCATCAGTCACCTCCTCTACATGAATGAGGTCAAGCTGTATGCCAGGAATGAGCGAGACATCGACTCACTGATCCACCTCACCAGGATCTACAGCAACGACAGCGGAATGTCATTCAGACTAGATAAGTGTGGTCAGATGTTATCGAAGAGAGGGAAGATGATCAGAACGGAGGGGGTTGAACTACCAGAAGGCAGCATTGATGTTCAGGACAGCTACAAATACTTTGGGATCCTACAGGCAAATGGGAACCTTGAGGACGCCGCAAGGAAGTCAGCCACAGCCAAATACCTACACAGAGTAAGGCAGGTCCTGAAAAGTCAGCTGAATGGGAAGAAGAAGATATGGACCATCTACACGTACGCCCTGCCAGTCATCAGATACCCCGCTGGTATAATAAGACTGGGAGACTGGTGAGCATCAGAGCCACTGTCCAGGACGAAACAACCAACATCCAGGTAATACATCAGGGAGATGGCCCCCAAAGATGAACTGCTAAGTGAATACCTCAGGCAGCAGAAACCTGATGATGCAGAGGAGGAGGAAGAACCATCATGGAGGGGGCAAGCCCCTACACGGCATGTACCACCGACAGATAGAAGAAGTGGCTGATATCAAAAAATCCTACCAGTGGCTGGAAAAGGCTAGACTGAAGGACAGCACAGAAGCACTAATCATGGCGGCACAAGAACAGGCAGTCAGTACAAGATCAATAGAGGCGGGGATCTACCAGACCAGACAGGACCCCAGGTGCAGGTTGTGCAAAGATGCTCCTGAGACAGTTCAGCACATAGTAGCGGGGTGTATGATGCAGGCAGGAACACCGTACATGGAACGCCATAACCAAGTGGCTGGCATAGTGTACAGATTCCAGATCCAGACTGACAAACTGATGATGGCTAACCAACCGGACATCATCTTGATTGACAAAAAACAGAAGAAGGTAATAGTGATAGATGTAGCAATCCCAAGCGACAACAACATCAAGAAGAAGGAACACGAGAAAATCGAAAAATACCAAGGGCTGAAAGAGGAGCTAGAAAAGATGTGGGGAGTAAAGGCAACAGCGGTGCCAGTGGTAATTGGAGCACTGGGGGCTGTGACCCACAAACTGGGAGAATGGCTCCAGCAGATTCCGGGTACAACATCTGAGGTCTCTGTCCAGAAGAGCGCAGTCCTAGGAACAGCTAAGATACTGCGCAGAACCCTCAAACTCCCAGGCCTCTGGTAGAAGACCCGAGCTTGAGGAAGACACACCATGGGTGGGTGGATGGGGGGGATTTTTTTTTTCTTCTATATGCATACGTACATATATAGATACATACATATATATACATATATACATATACATACATATATATACATATACATACATACAAACATATATATACATATACACACATATATATATATATATATATATATATATATATATATATATACACATATATATATATATATATATATAAACATATTCATACATACATACATACATACACACATACATGCATACATATATATATATGTCTTCTGACATAAATAACACCAAGAACATCCTCATATAAAGAATAGAGGTGATTTCTAATGTATTTATTGACTTAAAGGATATGTTCACATTTTTTCAAGTCTGTCTAAAAACGATAGTGAGGTGCCCATATTCCCTTTTTAACATGCTTCCAATTTAGGTGATGGGGAAGAAAATCAAGTTTATCTTAAATCTATAAGAAGCTTCAGCAGACTGACTTCAAATCAAGTGTTTTTAGTACCTTTTGTCTTTGTCTTTTTGTCCCCCATTACTTACATCTCAAGCATGATGGCGAGAATGAGCAGGTGGAATGATTACAGCAAGCAAACCTGTTTTGATGTTCATATGGGACCTGACTATTGATTTAATTTAGGATGTGCGTGATAAGTCGACTGAATGATTAAATGTTGCCACCCTCGCTAGTTTGCACCATAAATACTAGATGGTTAAACTAATTATTAATATTTTATTAATGTACAACGCTGGTTAACTGTTGCATCAAAGATGCAACCGCCCGCCAATAGCTGGGGCTGCAACCCCGGCAGACAGCAGCCCCCCTCTCCCCACGCTGATGTCCGGAAGTTGCAAACCAGCAAGGTGGTAAGTAAAACAGATGACATCTAGTAAACCCAGTGCGATTTGGCTGTCAGAATAAACTGGCATATAACCACTCAACTGGAGCAACGCATAACCACATTCATAACAGGCATGTGGATATTAACCTGCAAGAAAAGAAGGCTGCTGGTGTTAGCACAATAACATGAGCCACACTTTACAAACTCATATAACATTGTTTACGTGCAGATACTGGGATCCCGCTCGGTGTGAAAAGATAACAATATAGATTCAATTTTTCTCAATTTTGACTGTTTTCTGAGTGTTTTCGTACTTTTAGATAAGTCAACTAGACTTATTTTAAATTTACGTTTAATCGACAGGGAAATTGGTCATTAGAGTAATCCCTAGTTTTGAAAGTTTAGTGTATTGTGGAAAAGAGAACAAACTAGAGTATAAAAAAATAAAGGAAGAGATGTGGTTTATGCTGCAGAAGTGGTTTGAGAAGTGTCTGTGGATGTTAAAGCAGATATTTTGCTAAGACTATGGGTCACAATTAATATTAATTGTAACTGTTAATTGTAACCAGCTTTCATTTCCGCAGGCAGTGTCTATGATTTCTGATGGAGTATATCTTTAGGAGAACTCCCATCAGATATTGCCATCATAAAAAAAAAGTCTACTTTTGTGTGTTGAATCCATCATTGCAGTAGAGAAGAGTATTGGCTGTCAACAGTGTAGAGTATAGATTAACTTACTGTCTATAGGGCTGCGTATGGGGTAAGACTTGGTGAAGTTGCTGACACAGCTGAGCAGCTGAGCGCTGTGACTCTGACAATACTCTTTGACAGCGTTGATCTGAGACACAGTGGGCGTTGAGTCGGTCCTGAAGATGGCCTGGCAGTACTCCCTACAGGTGGTGTGACGTCCTGCATAGCTGCAACATGTGGAGCCCACTGGAGGAAAACACACACACACACACACCCCATTCATTTTTTTGTGGCAATGACTGGACAAATATAACGTATGTTTAATTCAGAGCTCAAATCCTTGAGCCTCCTCAGATTTCATTATTCTGGCTAAGGCAGATTGACACTCATTAGACCTCTCCAGAGGAAGTTACTGACCTCATATCCTGCCTCCAAATAACATGTCTCTGCTATCTGTGTGCATCTGTGCATGTTGTGTATTTACATGTATGTATGTGTGACAGTGCAAGAATGAGACAGAGAGAGAAACAAACAGAGAAAGAATACAAACAAGTCCATCTATTGGTCCGAAAATATAGTGATGTGCTCCAGGGGTTTATTTATTTATTGGCTGGAGGGAGAGATGAGATCAATGTTTGCATTTGTTGGCTTCTTCACTCTTCATCTTGTGTATGTGAGTAATAACTTACTTTCATTTTTGGTGATGCAGCTGTAGAGGGAATTCTAGAATGAGAAGAGAAAAACTGTTGTGATACTGGCCACTACTTTTCAGCTAACTCACTATTTTAACATAGTGTAAAACCAAAAAAGCATAGTTAAAGCTCTATCTCAGTGGTTTCCAACCTTTTTGACTGCTTACAATGACTACATACAAGGCTACTGTGAGTGATGAGCGGTTCAACCCAAAAGATTTTTCCGTCTCAGATTGTTTCATCTGAGGGATTTTTAGAGGCCTGAAGAGGTGGAAGTATCCAGCAGATAAAGGAAAGACAACAAAATTTGATAAAAGTCATAAAAAAATAAACATATTTTTTTTGCAGCAGCAGCAGAAATGTGTTTTTTAAATATTTCTCATTCATTTTGTGACCCCTCAGTTTAATAGTGGGACCCCGCTTGGGTTCCCCACCCCAAGTCAGGAACAGCTGCTCTATCTTTTCATCAAGACTAATATAAAATTAGTTAATTTTCTAGAAGTTGCGTGGATTTTTCGTTATCAATTTTCTTTCTTTTTTGCAATTTGTGTTGTTTTTTAACAATGTTATTTATTTTGTTTTCACTTGAAGAAAACTTAGAATATGTAAAATAGACACCTATTAGTATCATTTTATTTTTCACAGTAGTTGTATGAGCAGTAAAAATCTGTTGTAGAAGTAAAGGTATTACGAATAGTGGTAGTAATATATCCTTCTATTTGTTCTTAATTTTTATTTGGTTATGTAAGAATAAGACAACTTCGGTATATCCTTAATTTGGATCTTTCATTCATTTTTAAATAGTTACAGATGTTAAATAAAGCTGACAGAACCAGGTAACCTGCAGCTACTGAATTGGTTTTACTTCTCTGAAACTCTTGGACTTACCTCTGTGACTTTTTTGCATACTTTTGTTATATCATTTTTCGATGATGCCTGTAAGGGGAAAGGGCATAAAATCAAAGCAGGCAAACTCTCTCATGAAAACAGAACAGAAAAAACATCAGAGATGAACCTAACCTAAACATGAATAAAGGTCTGAGCTGTTAGGGCAGTCATCCTCCGAAAAAAAAAAAAAAAGCTGGACATACTCTATTTACAATTCCTCACCTGTCTGCATTCCCTGCGACACTCAGCAGAGATAGCCAGCTCACAGCAGCCCAGCCCCACCCAGCCATCTGACTTTCTGGATACTCCTGGAGACAAATCAAAATCCACAGAATCAAAAAATCAAATGTGTATTTATTTTATGGAGTTTAGCTCACACACTTTTATTTAGAGCTAGTCTGATAACTCAGGCACACCGATATTATCTTATTGTTGATTTATTGCTATTGCTCTATAAGTCGGAGGATAAATAACAAAAAACTGCTATACAGAAATGCCAAACTAGGTTTGAGGTAATTTGATACAGTATTCACTAGAGAACAGTGACAAGTTGTTTTTGACATTGTAAATGGTCCCGTTCACTGCATACTGAATGTTGGACACATTTAAAAAAAAAAAAAAAAAAAAAAAAAAAATCTAATCTAAGGGATCTGTATCAAGATTGTTACTTATGTCATGTAATTATGTTTGAAAAAGTTTGTATTAGCTGAAATACTGAAATACCAAATATTGATATTGTTATTAGCCTAAAAAATCCAGTACTGGTGAGGCTATAATATTTATTATGTCTCTTAAAATGTAGACAAAGAAACATGCTTAACCATTTAAGACAGCATTAACCAAAAGCGTGTATTACAGTGTTTAAACTCCGCAATAATGTTCCCTCACAGGAACATCATTCAGTCCATTAAGGCTGCCCAGTATAAAGCAGCACAAGCTGCAGTCCAGGGATTATCCACTGCCATGCCACTCTCTCACTCTTAATCCAGATGGATGAACATCTAGGGATACAGAGAACTACTGAACTGTGTTAAACTGGGAGTGAGTCTTGACTGAGTACAAGGTTAAGCAAAGACTATTGAATTGCATGTCAAAAAGCTTCACTGCTGGCCTAATGGTTGATTTTAACTAAAAATTTACTAAATTCATCAACATTTTTTAATTTACTTTATATTTGTGAATCTGCACATTGGAGCTTTTCATAATAACAATAAAGCATCACTGACATATTACATATTTGTTCTTATCTTCTTGCCATGTGCCAATGTTTCAATGTATCATTTCATCAAAAGAGTTGTGTTTACATTTTTTCAAAATAAATGGCAAAAAAGTTATCTGCTATTGTCTTCCCCGCTGTTGTTTCCGTGACCCCAAAGCGTAACTGTACAGACCAAACTGTGGATTTCTATACCGTTACACCCCAATTATGTTATATTTTATATGAGCTTCAACAACTGCCACTGCATTTTGCAAATGTTGTGGCATTCTACGAAATTAAGGAATCGTAATTGAAGCTAGTGTCTTGAGAAGAAGTGGTTACACCATCACAGTAAATCGCTAAGAGCTGATGGAATGCGGTGAACATCAGAGAATTGATGATACCCCTCAGTCTGAGAAGATCTGAGGGAGGTATTTTCCTTAGCAGGTTCAATCTTTCCCAGACTCCTGAGGCTGTCTGAACGTCAGTGTTTATTGGGCACAAAAGGGTAAGAATAACATACCTCCCTATCTGGAAGCAATTAGGCTTCTGACAGGTAGATTTGTTCCAAGCTTCCACAGCTATACTTGCTACCATTTCTTCTCATGCAACCAGATACACACAGAAGATACAGCTTGGGTTGAATGTCAAAGGTGTTACCTTTTGATTTACTGTATGCAAAATCACTTTATTCACATAAGAAAGATTGGAAAAACCTTCCAGAAAAAGGTTTTAAGTATGTCTCCACATTGAATTGAGCTATTTTCTATCACCTTTACAATGATAGACTCACCCTCACTCAAGTTTTAATATAGGAATAAGTATGAGAATGAAAAGTGTATGCCTATCTGAATAGTTAAAAAAAAAAGTAGTCTCTTTGACGCTGCGTGTATCTATGAATTTTTCCTTTTTTTAAGCAAATCAGAAGACGTCCATAGCAAGCTGAACATCACATGTTTGACAAGTGACAGCCTTATAAAGTTGATATGATTAACATGTTAGCAAACATGCTAAGCCAGCGGACACAGAGCAACGTCAGTCTTGACCAAGAGTCATGTTTCTGGTGATCTTAAGTCCAATATTTACTCTCCTTTTAGTTCTGTTTTGGTTTTGGGGGTCTTTTTTGACTACTACTACCAGATGCCAAAGTCCAAAAATGTACATATCTTACACCTTTCAGCTGTCATATTAGCACTCTCCCTTACCTGGAAGTGTAGAGTTGATGCACATCCACAGTTCATTCTAAAAGACAAGGGAGAGAGAAAGGTTAATATGAAATGTCTGTTGAGGTTTATTACACTATGTCCTTACTAAAAGCTTTTACATTTTTTCATGTAAGTATAACTACCACAGAACTTTAGAATGCTACACAGCATTTGATATTATGACAGGAAATATTTAAAATTTTTATGTGTTGTGTTACACAGTCAAATTTGCACAAGAGTTTCTCACTTAATATACACCATGTTGCTTCTGAAGAAGAGGAAGGTAAAGTTACTTGTCCTCCTACTGTTTACTAGAATCCAGAGGTGGGACAAGGACATTATATTGCAAGTCACAAGTAAGTGTCAAGTCTTAAAGAAGATATCTTAATTTAAGTCTCACGTAATGATCAACTAGTCCCAAGTCAAGACTAAGTCCTAAAATTTATGTTTTTAAACAGGGTCACAATTATAGACTTTTTAAAATTTTTACTTGTTACTTTCAAATATCAATTAGAAAAAATAATAACTAAAGGCAACAGGATCAGGTGTTATTCCTGTGACTACTGTTGGGGTTAGATAGCATTTTATAAAATTTGAATCTAGTTGAATCCTTTATTGAATCAATCTGTCTTCAGATTTCTACATTTCAAACAAAAGTAAAAACAAAAACTCAAAGATTTAATTGAGATCTGAACTTTTTGTTGATTGAGATGACAGAAACACTACAGAGTGGCAGTTAATTATTGAAAACCCATGATAAAATCAGAAATTGCGATGTGCAGCAGAAGATAGAACATGTTGATGAAATATGTGTCTGACACATTAAAATAACAGCTGAAGCCTACTGAGTTTTACACAATATTTTTCATGTACTAATTGATCCAAATACTAGAGGTCCGATTCACAAATATTAAGTTGATCATCTTAAAATATCGGTGATATAAATGATAGTTTAAGTGATGCCTTTGAATATTGCATCATAATATAAATAACCTTCCATAAATTATATCAAATTTAATCAAAATTTATATCAAAATTTAATAGGACACGCATTATGACTATGAGCGTATTTATTTTTCCACACATCTGCTAGAATTTCTCCAACAAGAAGATACCAAGAGCTGATACATTTACTTTGAGAGGGATGTTGGTATTTTTTCGAAAGGATATTGACAGTGCAACAGATTTTTTTAGTTAGTACAACACCCTGAGAGCCTCTGCATGGTTCTAGTAATGGTCTTTGCACTCATATACATCAACAAAGTTCTCCAATTACGTGATTGCAGCTGGCATGCTGACTCGTCATGTAGCTCTGCGAATTTGAAACACTGATGCCCAAAGTTGCGTCATCATGTTCACATCTCCTTTTTGCTAATTGTCCCCTGGTTTGTATGACCAACATTTTTAATCAGCTGGTGGTAACACAGGACAATATTCTTTTGTCTAGGGAACGTAATCTTAGAACTGGTTTGTATGCTTCTCACTGGGTGACAGTTTGAGGGTTCACCGTAGGAAATACTGATCATTTGGTCAAACAAACATCCAGATGTACAGCATGTTGGACAAACTGCATGTCATGGAGCCAAACAATTAGCATTGTACAAAGGAAACTGCTGGTACACCAATCTGTACCTAAAACAACTATATGTAGGTATACTGTTAGTACACTACTTCAAAACTAAAAAGAAATTGTGTTCTTTTAGTACAAGTTTGATGTATGTACTAGAGATAAAATTTGGGATACTGATATACTGCGTTTATACTTGTACCTAACTGTTAACATACTAATTTCAACCAAAAAGTTCCAAGGACTATGAACCCAGAGAATGTAAATACAGGAACTTAACTAAGAACTAAAGATCTCTATTTAATGCATTCCTGTTTTTTGTTGGCTTTCACTGTATCCGAAGAGCAAGGATGATTAAGCAAATTAGAGGAAGGACAAGTTCAAAAATGACAGTGGTGTTTGAAATATAATTTTTACAGTTTAATACTTTTTGAATTTTCTAGAACAGTATACCTTTGGTTTCCCTTGTAGATGTAAACACTGAGATGGTTTAACTCTACCAACTCTACTACATTTGATTAACATATATTGATCAACCACAACATTATAACTGGTAACTGGTTTTAATGTTTTGACTGATCGGTGTATGTCTCTGAAGGTTCTCAGTCATCCAATTGTTCCGCCACAAGTCCAGTTGCCTTTGTTTTAACTCTGCTAGAACTTTAATTAACATAACTTCGCATAAACTTCAGAACAATACACTGGGATAATATTTTGATTTAGACTTTCCGGCTTTCCAGTCTGTTGATGTAAATATGTCCACATAGGGAACTACACTGCTGAAGTGCAGTGGCAAAACCTGTATGAATGAAAATACTAGTATGTGCAAATCCATCATTGTGGAGAAAACGCACACCTCATTGGCTCTGGCTTTCAGTCATGTTGGTGTCACATGGCTTCAGCTTTATTGGGAAAGCATCACATTATTACTCTTCTTACTACTTCTTGGCTTGAAAAAAATCTGTCAGCGAAAGAATATACCTATACTGTGAATAAATATTAAACATATCTGTGCATACTTTATATACTACATACTGTGCATACTTATCATTATAAGCTGGAATCTCTGCATAAAAACAGTGTACAGTAGATATAAATATGTCCCATTGTCAGTTCTCAACAACTGACTTGTCACTTTTCTTTTTTTTCTTAACTGGTAAGTTCATTCCTGATCTTGGAAACACTAACTTAACAAAAGCTTTCTCTGGGGCTTTCAAACTCATCTCGTGATCTTCGTCATAGGGTGGACTCTGACCAACTGGCCTAAGAACAGGGGCATAAAAGCATAAAGACTGTGTGCGGGAAGCCCACACATGAGTATCTTGATGATGACTTCCACAACCCCTTACAACATAAACGATCAGTTGGGGAGGAGCCTCCTACACAGAGCACATCATCTCGTCAGTGAGGAGGAAAATAGCGAGGGGATCAGTGGACAGCCAGAGAAAGATCAAAAAGGACTGTCAGTGAGCTTCGTGCACTCAAGTAACCAAGTTGCACTCAGCTTTCCCGTGTAAGATTGTTTCTTAAATGTAATGTTAAGAAAAACCCGGATCCGTAAATCAAGGTACGGAATTAGTGAAACCTGGTTTTCTCCAGGTAGATTTCTCCTTGAGAATCGCTATTTCTTGATCATGAGAAATATGGGTTTCAAATCAGCTCTTTACAGACTTCACACAGGGAGAGTTACAACGGAGCGGGTGGATGAGAGGAGAGATGGATTTTCCCTGATTTTATTATATTTCCTTATTGAAACCTCCAGTATGATTGCATCAAAGTAGTCATGTTTTATGCCTGCTGGTTGAGGGAAACCGCACTCTTGATTAAGTTAAATTCAGTGCCATTCTTTACTTTCTTTTGTCATCTTTTTTTTCTTCTCAATGTGTTGAAATTAGTTACCTTAGTTATAAACTTTAACCAACCTCTTAAATGTACATAATTTCATATAATGCTATTTTTCTTTATTAGCTAAAAAGTTTTGACGGTTTTTTGTCTTATGTAATAATGATTAAAAAGTAAAACCTTTTCCAGTATTGAAATTCATCACCAGGAGTTGTATCAAAACAAACATTTTGGTATTATGACCTAAAACTAATGGCAACTGATACTTAATTATCAACTACAACATGTTTAGAAGCTAGAATTACCGCCTCACGGTTTTATGCCTCTGCCAACCAGTCAACTTGCAGTTTAAATCCATGTCTGTTCAGACTCATATAATATCTATAGTGAAGACTTATGGCATTGAATAATGGCAAGGAAAGAATTTTTGCATAACATGGTGTCACAGTGAAGTTGACCATTGAATTTTTGGATATGAAATGTCATCACTTCTTCATTTATCCTATTAGACATTTGTGTAGAATTTTGTCATTATTAGCATTTGACTTCTTGAGTTATGACCAAAAACGTATTTTGTGAGATCAGTGGCCTTGATCTTTGACCTTTGACTACCAAAATCTAATCAGTCCATTCTTGAGTCCAAGTGAATGTTTGTGCCAAATTTGAAGAAATTCCCTCAAGGTATTCCTGTGATATCATTGCTGTCGTCGGCGAGTAGGCCTAAGTTTGTAACTACAATTAAATCAGGATGGTGTTTGAAATATTGTAAACCTTTACGGACTGTTATGTCCTTTATTTTAAGCATTAAAATTTTTGATAACTATGACATGTTTTTGGCTAGCAAACAACTTAAATTGTCAGCGTGCAAATAACAGATAAAAACATGTGCATATGTGACTTTATCTTCATACACTGTAAATGTACATGCACTGTACATGTACAGTGTGTGCATTGCTTACAGTGTGTTTGCATCAGTTTAGCTAAATAACAACAGCACATATGTTCAAATGATAGAAAAGGCATTTAAGGCTGCCTAAGTCTAAGTACTGGTGTGGTTCTGGTAGACTGTTGTAAAGAGACGAGACAAGCACCAAACCTGCCTCTCTGCTTTGTAATTAGCTATGGTGGGAGGAAAGACTGAGCCTGTGTGTGTGTGTGTGTGTGTGTGTGTGTGTGTGTGTGTGTGTGTGTGTGTGTGTGTGTGTGTGTGTGTGTGTGTGTGTGTGTGTGTGTGATTTAACCAGGTGCTACAACCCACATCCTGTATAAGTCTATTGAGAGAGTTGATACCAATTTTGTCTTAACACTGACCAAGAGTTAACCATCGGCAACACAACAAGACATCACATTGAATTCACTCCAAATTCAGTCTAAGTTACATTTTACATTACAGTTAATACCATAAATAACTATTCACACTGTCATAACTCATTCAAAAACGTTTCCGCTATAAGTTTTACAACATGCAACAGTGGATTACACACTTTCATTCAGCAAATCAAGGAATTTCGACTTTTTACTCCCACACAACTAATGACTTAGCTGTTATTACTGCAAAAAAAAAGTACAGTTAGTTTCCAGTGATTTGCATTTGTTCATCAGTAGATTGAGTCTGCTGATGTACCATTGCAGTAACTTAGTAACCCCAAAAAGCTAGCTATTAACCTGAACTGTCCACATGTAATTTGAAAAAAAAAACAAAAAAAAAAAACAGGTGAAGACCAAGAAAACTTTTTTACTTGTGTCATTCTTTTGAAATAATTTATTTGTTGCTATTAGATTCTGAGGCTGTTTTGGCAGTGAAATAGGGCTCTGAATAAAGGATATTTTTTATTAACTATTATTTTTCTGATTAACGGCTTCATTGCTTTGTCTTATTTTTTCTTTCTGTCAATAATAAGGATAAATGATCATCACAATTTTACAGAAATTAAGTATATACAGTATATTGCTTTTGTGCAAGCAAAAGTCCCAAACCAAAACATATTCAACTTTCAGTGAAATTCGACAGCAAAACAAGAAATCCAAGTGTTGCAGCCTAAGGGAGACCAGAAAACAGTAACTTTGTTAACGATAAACCAATACAGTGAAAGCAAAAACACCAGAGAAAACCCCTTAATACAAAATTAATTATTCAGCACATGTAAGATTTATCCATTTGGACCTTTCTTGATGCAATATAAAGCAACATGATATGATGAAATATCACACAACTGTGAGTTCCAAATCGGGCTGTTTGTGCATGGAAATACCGCCAGTGCTGTTGGCATACACAGTGGACTCACCATAGACTCTGGGCAGTAACTCGGTAATCTCTGGAGGAGATGCTTCAGGCGAGACTCACTCTTTATAGTGGCGAGCTGCAGAACAGGAGCAAAATACAGAATTAATATAATGCATTTTAAATCTATGTACTGTATGTGTGCACAAAAGTGATTTCTGAATGAAAAAATGTATGAAATGTAGTTTACTTGATTGTCTTACTGTATTTCCCATCAAGTATTAGGGTGGGGTAAGATACTGAAAGTGTCTTCTAATTCCAATTGGTTCAGAGTTTTCTCAACTCTGTATTACAAACCAGAATTCTCAGCATTTGACCAAGTAACTGTCAACACTAAATCTTTTATGTTTTCATCTGCTAATTTCCAGGGACAGGACTTCAAGCTCCTGGTTGTAAAATTCTACCTTTTACTGTTGGGTGACATTTTTGTGAATTGAACAATCTGGGGGCATTAATTATGCTATGATCAAATATTGCAATCACACCTCAGCTCATAAACAGGTTAGATTCATTAGAGAAACAAGCAATTAAAGACAAGTTTTTGCAGTCAAAAGTGTTTCTCTGGCTTGAAACATTTGTGGGCAATTTGCATCAAACAGCAAAACCTGTCCCCTCAGAATAACAACTCAATTCCGAACACACAGATATCACAAACACACTCCTGGAATTCGCGTGACTCCCTCTTTCTAGTGAGGCTAAGTGAAATCACATCATTGAAAAAAAAACTTTAGATCTTGCCTCACTAGCTAATGCAATATGAATTTCCCTGGTGCAGAGTGTCCGAAATGTAAAGAAATACAAACTTTAAAAATGTAGCCAAGCTAACTGTGCTTACTGTCTCCATGGCGACATTATACTTCCCATTTACATTACTCAAAGCATGATTGATTCCAAAGAAAAAGTAAAAGGAATGTTAACATCCACTAAATAAGCTTTTTTGTTTGTTTGTTTGTTTGTTTGTTTTATACTATCAACGAAATTCACTTTCAGGTCGATTTTTGGTTGAATCAGGTAATTTCAGGTAAATTCTATTTCGCTACAGCTGATTCACACCTCCGACTGGGTTAAATTATCCAGCAGACCCCTTTGTTTCTTGCAGATATCCTTTTGAAATTGAGTTTTACAGTGGGAAAATCACCTTCAGAACCAGCGGTCCCTCCTACTTCTAAACTCTGTTTTTTGAGTCAATGGTATTGATCAGTATCAGCAGACACAGTATATTATGTTCATTTTGATCTATGAGACGGTTAAAATGTGCTTGTTGCACCTTTAGCCTTGCATTATGGTGTTTTCCAACCAGAGGAATGTGTTCAGGCCATGGGAGAGTGTTGGACAATGTAGTCAGTCCCAACACTTCTGAGATATGCTCACTTAGACATCAATAAGACATCCACAAGTATGTGCTGTGTATCCACACACATACTTAGCCATAACACATCCAAGTGTTATGTGAACATACAGGGCAAGAGCCTGGGAGAATGCAGCCACTGCCAACAGTCTCTGGCTGAAGTGTGAAGTCATGAAACCAAGTGAGTGAAATTTACAGCTTCGCACTCAGACTGATAGGTGGACTGGTATTTTTTTGGATCATCTCTTTTCTTCCACAACTATTAGACATTACAGTGACTCAAAACACTGTGAAGATTAACAGACAAATATTACCAAAGATGCTTGATGATCTGCAGCCACAGTGTCATGATTTTGATCTTCACTAAGGAATGTGGACAGAGACTGTGTTTTCAATCTTGTGTGTCTGCTTTTGTGAGAAAATAAAACCATAAGACAAACAATAAACAAACATTGATGTTTGTGAGCTGAAGCTTTGTGAGTTAGGAAATTCTTAAGTAGAGGCAGAAACTTGCTCTCTACTCACTGCCCTCCAGCCTAAGTGTATTGTTTTGTGAAGGACAGATGTTTTCAAATTATAAGGCACGGGAAAGTTTAAGGAGAGGCGCAGAGGGATACGTGAGGCAAAGATACAATGTTAGAAGTTCTAAAAACAAAGGGAAGTAGTTTAGTTAAGCAGATAATTTGGCAAAATTATCAACACAGTCAGCAGTTTGATCTGCGGCAGTGTAGCTCATACAGTTTGAGGACTTTGAAACCCCTTTGCACCCAATTGCCGTAATATGCGTCAAAAATCACACTCCTTCTTGGAACCATAACTCAGTCAAATCTGAACACCCAGACGCGATACACATATTTTTTTTAGATCAATGGGAGTTACACTTTCTGTGGATATCATTATCGCTGATGTCCATTGTGAAAAAATGTAGCAACTCAAGAGACATATTTTTGTCAGGAGTTGGTGGACACCAAACCAGAGCCAAAAGGAGAGTGAATATTGGACTTAAATTTGTCAGAGCAACAAATGAATACTAATATTACTCTGTGACTGTTGGTTGCATCATCGGAAAATTGACAAATCTCGCCATATCAACTATCTAGGTCATAAATTGTAATTGTGTTTATAGGGTCAAAAGTTATTGCAGGTTATATTTGATATTATCTTATTGTGCTTATACAGTATATTGCTTTCATAATGCTGAAAAGTTATTTTTCTATTTCACACTTTTGTACCTTATATGGTATTTGTTGTACATAGAGATGTTGTAAATGTTTCACTTGAGTAAGAAAGACAACTCAGGATCACGTTGCCTTTCAGCAACTGTAGCATTCAGTTCTGTTTGTACACTCCTGTTCTTTTGGAGCTTATTCATTTCCTTAAGATCAGACTGCAGGTGCTCATAATGTGGTTGCAATCAAGTGTTCCTGGACTATTCTTGGTTGGAGCAAACTAAATCAGAGGAATACAAGGCATATTGACAGTAATTTCATCTGCTCCTTTTCCATCTGCCCTTACATCCCCACTGAACTGACAGAAAAACACAACACAAAGCGAAGCGTCAATGATTTGTGGTTAGATGATCAAAGACAAAATCTCATCGATGTAACAAAAGACCAACTCTGACAAATGGGCCATTTGTAAGACTCTCCGTCTGTCTGTATGGAAGGTGAACAAGTGCTGGCTGGCCGACAGTCAGGCTCTTTCTTCAGTGCTGGGCCCATCAAACACTGCATACCTAAGGAAAAATGGTTCAGTATAGCAAAGGCTTCCAACTATGTGCCATTGAGACCTGAAAGTCAACAAGTTTTGATCCAGTCAAAAACAGCTAATTCCAGTGATTCCCTTTCAATTCCAGTCAGTAGAATTAACTCCTGTGGTGTTTAGTTGGAATTAAATCCTGCAGACTTATAGATTTTTTGGCCGTAAAGAACCTTTTAATGACATTCTCTATACACCATATATATAGCACCATTTACAAATACATTTTCACAGGACTTCAAAGGTTACAACTTGTGACTTATTTTCATAGCTTTGACCATCATTCTTATCAGTTATCACATTTTATTCTACAAGTTAACCACAGAGATTTAGGAATTAAATGAACAACATCCAGTAAGACAGCCCACTTGATTGATCAAAAAGTTATTTTTAATGTGTGAGTACATTCGTACAAGTTCAATACATTAAAGAGGGAGGGAATTTAGATCAACATAACAGATATATTTACAATTGATAATTACAGTTTTCATGCCCCATATTGCCCAAAAATATGATACTACCTACAGCTGAGCTGCAGAGGTTTGATAGGGTTCAGTATATGGATTTAAACAGTTTATGACACCGCTTCCACTACCATCTTTTCAACAGTGATTGACCATCAAACAATCACACCTACCTCCGGCAGCAATTGGCTAGATATGGAGAGGTAAGAAAGTTGACATGTTTGAACGTTGCTATCAAATTCTCTCTTTTTTAATTCTTCACATTCTATCAACGAGACCTCCAGGTCTTCTATCAGCGACATTGTGACCTTTACTCTGATTCATTAATTTATTTAAATAAAGTAAAATAAAGATTCTTTGGGCCTTTATTGTTCTATATATAACTACCGAAACCTTTGAAGAACCGTTCATTTTAATAATCATAATAATCAGGTACAAGGCAGCTTCCATTACAGCTAAAATTGTCGTGGTGATTATAATGTGTGCCTGACACCCATTCCCTACACCCCAACACCAAACCACACCCACACACTCAAGACCTTAACCACAACCTCTGAAGGGTGTTTTGAGACCATTACACTTCTAAAAGGCCATTATCTTTCCTTGTCCATCTTTTTCTTTTTTTCCACACTTTCTTTCGCTCCCATTTTCTCCACTACATTTTGTCCATCTTCATCTGTCATTTAATTTCTTTTTCTATCCATGGTCTGTCTTTCTTTGGCTTGCAAAATGATGATGTCCAACCTCCCTCTTCAAAGCCCCCTCACTTCAAAAGCAGAAACAAGGTTTGAACTCTGCCTGTTTGTTGCTTGCAGAGAAAAGCTTCTTTCACATCTTCTTTGTCTCATTCGCAGTAAAGAAGGACATGAGGGCTTCAGAGAGAGAGAGGAGAGAGAGAGAGAGCGAGAGAGAGAGAGATAGAGAGAGAGAGAGTCATCTGCTCCCAATTGAAACAGGGTGAGGCAGAACTTTTATTATGCACTTCAAAGAGCCGAGAGACAAAATACTTTACACTGCTCCCCTTCAAAAACCACTATTCATGGGCTGACTATAATGGGCTGATGAGTGGGCCTGTGTGTATGTGTGTGTGTGTGTGTGTGTGTGTGTGTGTGTGTGTGTGTGTGTGTGTGTGTGTGTGTGTGTGTGTGTGTGTGTGTGTGTGTGTTCCTACCTGGTCACAAGCTTCTTTACAAGACGAAAACACGGCAGCATGGTGGCAACAGGAGGGATCTACAGACAAATACACTGTTAGTTTAGAGTAACATAATTTGTGGAGCTATGAATGTAAAGTTTCTCCTGAAGGTGGTGCTAGAGATAAGGTCATGGAGTATCCAAAACAGTTCTTGAACGTGAAATGTAAATTTGTTACCCGCTGAATATTGAGGTTTCTTGTGTATGTACAAGATGAAATTTTGGACTGATAGTTGTGATAGCAGAACTTCAAGGGGTAAACAAATAAAAAATTTTAAATTCTTCCTCAGGGGACTTTAAGTACAGTTTGGCAGTTTATTTTTTGAAAGATCCTTCCATGCATCAAATCAGTGAACCCTTTCATCATTTTTACAGGACTGTAGTTTTACATAAAAATTGAATGAAAACTTCATATGATATTCCACATCATTTTCAGTAGTGGTCGCTTGGAGCGGTTAACTTTACATTTCTCATGAACTCTCAAGAAATGAAGAAACAAAAATTGTTTTTTCCGGCTTCCCCAATGTTATCCATGCTTGTCCCCACTTTATGGCAGTTTTTCTACTAAAAGTAGTTGGTGCAACTTAGCTTCCTTTGTATTTTACACTCAAAAGTAAGGAAGTAAGTGGATTTATGTGTCAGAGTTCACCAAAGTTGAACTCTATGCAAACTCTATGTTGGTGTGACCGCCCTTTACAATTTCCAAAATAATGAAACAGAGCTGTCAGCAGCTTCCATTAAATAGTATTGACAATTTAGAACCCACTGAACTGTTCTTTCAAATTAATATAGAATGGGACAGGAGAAATTCCTTACCGAGATTTTAGTCCATCTGAGATGGTATAAAAACCACTAGCTTAATCTTACCCAGGATACAGATGTACATTAATAAATTTATTCAAACAAAATTAGAGAGAAAAACAGAGTTAACTATCCCAGCACTGTACATTACATACAGTATATATGGATTTCCCAGGGTTTTTAAAGGTGACGTGGTTACTGAGTATGAATATTGATGTTTAAGAAATTTTCTTAATCTCCACACACTGGTCTCCCAAAGTCAGTCTCAGCCCAAAACAGTGGATGTGTCAAGTTGTGCCAGACTCTGAGATGACAGTGGTGGAGCTTGGTGCTGTCGCAAAGACATAATCACCCTGTGTACATGCAAAAGCTCTAACGCACAATCTATATAACATATATAAATAATATCCTCTTGTCTCAAGGCTGAACAGGAGTAATGAACACACACACACAGACTAGAAATGTTGGCTGGCAACAGAGGTCCAAACCACAATCCAGCCCAGGGTTCCAGTAAGTGACTTGGCTTATTTTGCCGTCAACAAACTGCTTCCACCTCCTTGTGTGTGGACTAGAAATCACTTTTACAGAGTTGCTGAGCTGAACAGATATCCAACTACTCAGATGTGCTGGCAGTGGGGCACTTTATGCTCTGTCTGCCACAGTCTGTGTCTGTTCTTTATCCATTGTATTTTTAAAAGGACAGTTCACTCAAAAATATTAGAATGTTTACTCCTCCTCCTTTTAGGTGAAACTCAGTTTAAGTTGGTATGTCCACCAAAAAGTGAGTCAGGTATTGCAGATCTATCGCAGCACAAAATTTTATGCAGTTATACCAGTTATTGCAGATCAACCCTTCTACCCTGACCAGCAGGCCTGTAGAAAGCGAAGCCATTTTTAAAATGGTGCACTACCAGTATTGCTACCATCTAAGGAGTGTGATTGAATTAATAAACTGTTTTGACAAACCGGCTCCCCCAACTCTCTTTGATCATTTATATATTGTTTAAGTACAGCCATTCACACAGCAAAGGTATTTTCATTGACATATCAGAGGTGAAATCCCAAATCCATCTGAGGATTTGAATTGCTTTGTTCAGTTCAAAGATTCATAGTCAATGACTATGTAGTTAGTAAGACTGTAGCAGCAAAACCCCTGAGTGTGTTGAACTGGTGAAAGCTGTGTTTATTGCAAATGAATACTACTTTTCATTTTTAAGAGAAGATATGTGTTATTTCTTTCTTCAAAAGTTAAATAGTCTCGCTTTAAAAGCACACCAGTTTGCACATCATTGTTCACATGGACTGAACACCTCTGAAACTAAAATTGTTGTATTTCTGATGCCAGACAGATGCATCAGTATAAAGCAGTGGTTTGATTGAGGATCATGAATGCTACATGCTAACGAGGGCCGTAGTGTGGGATAAATGCATGTAAACACTATTTACCCACCTAACAAATTATGAAATAGTGTTTATCCCATAACCCCTAAGCATTTAATATCACTTAACATCAACATCAGCACTAAAACTGGCGTCACCACCACAGTTTCTTCTGTATCATTGTATTCTGTTAACACAGAGCAACTATCAACCACCCTTCATGCTGAAGCCAGCAGTCAGACTATAAACACTGCAGGAGCTGCTTTCACAAAGCAGAGAGAGAATCAGAGTTTAGTGGAAAGACATATGACATCTAAAACGTGTTGCATCAAATAATAATCTGTCACAATTTAAGTAGCTATATAACAACCCTTAAGTGAGCCTAACGTTATTTTTACATTATCATTATCTTAACTGTCCAGCTTGTTGCTGCTTTATAGTTTAAATTAGCTTGAATATAACTCCACAGAAGGAAAAAGTGAAAAACTGTTTCAGAAGCAGCCCAGGAGTCAAGTATGAGAGAGAAATGTTAGAGATAAATTCTGAAAGGTTAGAAAAATCGTTAAGGTCAAAGTTCATAAATTACATTACAATACATTCAGACCCTCAATACATTCAACTCCTGTACAGTTTTGTGACTGCATCTTGCACGGTTGTGGCGCTATCGTGATAACCAAATCTGTCCACAGACAGTCAGACAGACAGACATATAAACACCTGTCAAAGTCCTCAAAAATGTCTCTGTGGTACACACACACACACACAGAGACTTACAAGGTGAAAACAATACCAGCCACGCTGTTGCAGCGGTAACAAGTGTTCAAAATGTATCTAGCTGAGGGAATAATGGTTACTTAATTCCTGCTGTCTCCCTGTTCTTATTTGGAGCGCTCTCTTCAAGTCCCCTTTACCCCAACCAACCAACAGCCCCCTTGTTACACTCTCCCAAACTGACCACTGCAGGCAGGCATTATGAGTCTTTAAAGAAAATGAATAGACTTGAGAGGCCTGACATGGGCAGATGAAAACCATAACATCCATTTATCAGTATGTTCATGTGCGTGAGGAAGTGCATGTGTGACTACATTCCTGTCACAATTTGTATGTGTTTGTGTGTGTGTGTGTGTGTGTGTACGCGCAACCCCTCTGGTGGTGCGTCCTCAGCTGCCTGCCGCAGTTGTTACTGGATTCCATCACTGGGTTTGATAAATTCATCTTTGATGCTCTAAAGAAGAACAGGCTCTAACTGTGTGTGTATGTTTGTGTGTATGTGGAGAGTGTGCATATAAAATAATTAAGGGTAAAACTGAAACCTGCTTTGTACCCTAAATTGAGCTTTTTAGGGTTAAAGGTGTCCTTTCTTTGGTTATACTGAACATAAAAGTGTAGTTCTATCTGCAGGTCATTGGGTTATTGTGCAGGCCGATTCGCTGTTATTCACATTCGCTCTCCCTCTCTATCCTAGGATATCTCAAATATTTTGTCGGATATAATTTCTTCTCAATATTGCCAGAGCTGTGATGCGTTTTTTTGTGGCCGCTTGGGGGCAGAAGAAATCAGCAACCCTTTGGTCATCCAGCAGACACAGAGCAACACTAGCATTTATTGGGAGGTTTGTGTCCAGTTGATGAAAGTAAGTCCAATATTCACCTTCCTTTTAGCTCTGTTTTTGTCTCCACAAACTCCTGAGAAAAATATCTAGCTCGTGATATGCTAAATGCTCCACAGCGTTCAACAGCTACTTTCTAACTTTGTCTGTCTGCTGTTTGGTGCTGAGTAGCGCTGTCACTGTTTCAAAAAGTCAAGTTCGGACAACTTTAAACTAACATGTAATTCATTCAAATTAATATGAATGAAATCCGCACTATATAGAAAAATGTAAGTGGTATGACTCGGAATTTTATATGGTGGTTCCCGTTCTGTCATTATCCTGAAAACCTTTTCCTGAAACAATGGCAATTGTCCACATATCCTTCATATAGATCTCACTATCTTATCACGGATAAGGCATAGGCAGTCAGATGAGGTTGTACGGTTTCATGTTTCTCCACTTCTTTCTGGTGACTCCGCTGCCTCACCTGGGATGCAGCTATCCAATGAGTCCTAGGATTTGTTGTGGTTGTAGAGTGAGGCAATTTCTTTTGACAAAGTTGGCAAACAGATTCATCTTTGTTGCTAATTTTACCATCTAGTTTAGAACACAACTTCCACACACTGCTTCTCAGATGCTTTGGTGTTGTGATTACACGATCAATAGGCTTTGGTTGCTAGTGTCCCCCTTCATCTTTATTTATTAGCTTGGTTTACTGATACGTCAACCTGATAGTGAATTTTAAGAGCACCCTCTGCTGGACCACAAGGCAAAGTACTTCAAAGTTGTGCTTATAGACTGTAAATTTTGAATTCAAAACAGCTCATAAGAGTTTGAATGTTGAAATTTTTAACAAAAAGCGACAGCCTTGGTGCTGGGGAGGCAGTGTACAGTGGGTTCATCAGCTCCTGGAGCTGATATCAGTGAGAGTGGAGTTTGCAATACGAGAGCCAAAGCGATGAGCTAAAATACACTAAAAAAGTTAATTTCCGATTTATAAGTCTCCAGTTCCCAGGAGTCCACAAACCTGGTCAATGATTTCATTATTTTCACGTCTGTTTGAATAATGGAAATACTTTTCTCCCCTTAAGCGCTATGAACTGACCAAAGTTTACAAGGGCTCATAATCATGTTGTCTGTAGTGCTGAAAAATCAAGTTTTCTTTACCTTATTTTGCTGATTTTTTTTTATCTGTCAGTGTACTTTCTGGCCTGAATGAAATGAGAACAAATGAACCCTCTCTTTCTCCCTCACACAAACACACACACACACACACACACACACACACACACACACACACACACACACACACACACACACACACACACACACACACACACACACACACACACACACACACACACACACACACACACACACACAAAGATACACAAACACACCCAGAAACAGCTTTTCCAAACAATGGCAGGTGACATAATAATTTGAGGGAAGGGGAGGGACGATGGAGGCCATTCAGTCATGTACAGTATGAGGTCCCTGGCTGGCTGCTAATGAGCACTGGCCCCATTCTGGCTCAGCATACACACAACAGGAACAAGACCTTCCCCTCAGCTACACTGTTACATTCAGAGTCACTATAATGAAGCACAGTGTAGCAAAACCCCTCCGTTGCATTGTTGCACTTCATTCAGGTAACCACAATACAGTTTACTGTTTCTTGTAGAGTACTACACAAAATATTGCCTGGATCTCAAGAATCTGTATTTGAGAATGTTGGACTGCATCAGTGCAGCATTGTCTACATTTGGAAAAAAAAGTGAACTGAATACATTACAGTAAATTTGAACTCCTCTTAAAGAATAATTCAGGTTTATCAAAACATGTGTCTTTCATACTTTTGGCCATCACTTCAATCAGAAAGAACACTGTATTTTACAAAATAATAGCTGAGATCTCTGAACTCGTTGACATAAAAAAAAAAAGAAATCTGACTGATCCGGAAACATGAACAGTCAGACAATTTGAACAAACCTCTAGGTTAAGGCTTGACTGGTCACTGAGGTATGGTATTTTCTTACATTTAGTGCATCCAAACAACAAAAATGTGACAACAATGTGCCAAAAAGGCAGATAAATCTGTTACATCCTTCAGGAATTTCATGTTTATTCAATTCATAAAGGCTAATTGTATTTGGAGAGTCAGTGCGCACAGCTCCAGCAACCCCTGAGATACTATCCATGGCCTGAGGAAAACAACAAGTTCAAAGTCAATGGGAGCCATGCTGGGAGTGAGTGTGTGAGTGAATAAGTGTCTGTGTGTAAAGGAGAACTGTCCTTTACTAATCTTTAATACTTGATGTTCAATTCTAGCATCTTTTAGGAATCTATTTACTGTAAAATGCATTGTAATATATAATGATATACAGTGGGGTCCAAAAGTCTGAGACCACTTTGTGCCTGCACTCTTCCTCTCAGGCTGCAGGTACAACGTGGGGGACCTGGCTGCCGACGAAGTCAGGCAGACCTCAACCAAGGAGGACACGTGACCTTCACAGCTGATGGATGCAGCTTTTATGGCAGATGTAGTCTATCCCATTTTGTCATTGTATTAAGAGAGCTCTTACAATACAGCCATGTGTTTTTCCCATTCCCCAAAACCTTTTTTTTTAAGATACTTTGTTTAAACAGACCAGTAATTCAGTTCTTTCTGTAATCTTATTTTTTATGTGTGTATACATACACACACATACATACATATATACACATACATATAAATATATATACACATATATACATATACATATATACAATATATATACATATTCATTCATATACACATATATACAGACATATATATATATATATATATATATATATATATATACACACATGTACATACACACACACACACATACGTACATATAAAAAAACCTAGCAGAATTGAGCTAAATTACCTAAATAACATATTCAAAAAATAAAATTGTATGAAACACATGTATGAAATACTTCACCGATGAAGCTATGCTATTTACAAGAAATTTCTTTGTTCTCCACAATTATCCCATAATTAACATCCTTAAATGTAAAATGTTCCACATTTATTTCTTTAGAATGAAGCCAATTATAAACCTCTGACCACATTTCCTTAATAAATCTTCAGCTGTCGAGCAGATTCAGTTCAGAAACAGCAGTTATTTAAATCTTAGTTAAATGTGAGTCTAATGTTTTCCTTTGATAGATATGGATATATTACTTGATTGTATTGTTAAAGTACTTACTTCAGATACATAACTGAGTTTACCAGAGTGAGGCTTAATATAATTTTATAGACCTTTACAAACACTTAGATCCACTAACTTAAATGTTCAAACAGCACACAAGGAGAGGTAATATACCAAGTATTATTTAATGAAAAATAAGGACAAATGCTGTCCTATTTTATCCATATGTCCCAATTAGCAGGCTATATTTGCTATCGTTACCATAGCTAAATAGCTAAGCTAAACAGTGAGCTGCATTCTCCAACAATGTTTAAGACAAAGAATTAAACAAAATAATACAACTTGGTATATTATCTTTTCTTTGTTCGCTGTTTAAACATCCAGGTTAGCGGATCTTTATTCATCAAGTCATCAGATTCTTCTTTTCTCTTATAAGGAGACAGGCTGCAACATACCTGCTGGAATCACTCTTGTCTCATGAAAACCATGATAAAGAACTACATCTGTACAAGAGTCATGTATCCTCCATCGTTGAGCTCAGCTATCTTATGTCTGCAGTGAGTGTCTCTTGGCTACAACCTCAGCCTGTCAGAGGGTTAGCCTGAGAGGTGGAACCTAGGGCAATGAAACTAGTTAAGCTTATTGCTGTGAGCATACAGTAATAATTGAAGATAATGCAGATGAGTCTATCAACATGTTTATCAACTCATCTCTTCACACATCTAAATTTATGCAGATAAAGTGTAAGGAGAATGTAAGAAGAATATAAGGACCATAAGGGAGGGGTGTCATGCTTCAATTTTATGCATAACACTTTGTCTGATTTTGTGCAATGATTTAGCTTTGTTCTGTTTTGTCTATTTTGTACTTCTTATGCATATGTCTCTTGTTTTGTTGAATCCATTTTTTTTTCCCTCTCCTTTTTTCTTTTTTGAATGTTTGGACAAGTGTGTTATGAATGGGTTTTCTTATAACAAAATAAAAACCAACCATATACAGAGAGATAGCGATTAAAAACTTTGTGTTGCCATTTCTTAGGAACACTGATAAATTTGTCACTTATTATTTTTGTACAAAGAAAATAAAATCAATTCAATAAACCACAAAATACAGTGAATGAACTTATTTCACACTGTTTGCAGAGATTCTGCTCATGAGATTCTGTTTTTTCTTGAGACACTGCTGACAGTGACTCAGCAGGAATACTGTGGCTTTGATAAAGCAGGCAATACCAGACCCACAGAAAAAAATTATATGATAATTATTAAATTGTTTTATGTATTACAGGCTGCATCAATCATAGGACTGGGTGATATAGACCAAAAATCATATCTTGGTATTTTTAGGTCGAATGGCGATACATTAAATATCGGTATTTTCAACGAAGCGCGTTAAATGTTCAGATGTAAATCAAAGTCATCTGAGATGTCACAAGAAATTTTATTAAAACAGACTGTGATCAGGATGAAATGGAAAAACAGGGCTTCCTTCCCTGTTTGTATCTCTTAGAATGCTCTTGCAGTTGTATTCAACAGCAATAACATATTTATTAATTAACCTATTAATTATCTTCGGCAGTGTGGACCGTCACTTTGTCTCCCGCCATGTTGCAGGAGAACATGTGAGCGAGCGGGGCCTGGTTTGCATGCAGACGCAGAGCGAGAGTGTGGGCGGGGTTGTGGGGACAGTGTGAAAGAGGAGAGATGTAAACACTGGCAAGGCTTTATCGAAGAAACTGGTTATGTGACGCAACATATAACTGTATTGATATAACCAGTATTGTCTCATCCAAAATCTCGGTTGCAAATATATTGAAACATATCTAAGAAGTTGATGATACAACTTGTAAGCATAAGTGTAGTGCTGCTAGAGCGCACCGGAACAATGACCTGCCACTGTGAGGAAGTGAGGAAATAGAATATTCTCTCTTTGCATAATCCGGTTGAAATTTATATAAATTTTTGAAGTGCTTGAAGATCCAATCATCACTAAAGTGTATGTCATGCAAGAGAGCCAATAAAAAACAAATGGAATGGTCACAGTTGTCATATTGCCATTTAAGGTATTGATTGAGTCACAACGTGAACTGATGCATTGCGTAACATGCAAGAAAACATTCCAAGAAAAAGGTGCCAGTAGCTGCCGGTAGGCTTTGAGCAGCAAAGTGAATTAAATTATTTTTGACCTAGCAAACGTTTATTAATAAAGATGAAAAGGCAGCAAAACATCCTTTCATTCATCATTCACTCCTCTAACGGTTTCTTAATTAGTGATGCATTTGCAAAGAAACATTACAGAGCCAGCCTATTAAACATAGACAGCTTGTGCTGCATCCACAATGCCTGCAGGAAATGAGCTTGCTTATCTTTTCAAGGCCTAGCCTATTAGATGAGCTTGACCTCTGCCTGCACTGCAACTTTTCCTCAGAAAGGATGTTTCGAACGCGACCTCATTTGCTCGGCAGAAGTAAGTAAATGACATCGTTCAAAACACAAACTACTTGTGTTCATTTGTCTAAATTGCTTAATGCCAGGCTAATTCCAATTTACTACTTCCACGGTATCGTCTAATACTACTTAGCTAGATGTTTGGCTGACTGCTGCATAATATTCTGAAACATGATAAAGTCAGTTTAACATATGATCATGTGGTCAGTTATAGTTGACTAACATATGTGAATTTGCCATGTGCACATACGTTTATGTCATAGGTGAGTTCCAGTACTTAAAAAAAATAGCACTACACCTTTGCCTGTGAGTGAGTTTACATAATGGCCACCTGTATCTGAATGACTAACAAACATCGCTTTAAAGGATAGATAAAGCCAGCAATGTCACAAATTTCATGTTTGAAAAGGGATTTTGATACCTGAACCATTTAAGTACCTTTAACAACACACACTCACTCACGTACACACATGCCTTACTCCCAGAGATAATGAATGTCAACATGAGGTCTGAGATTTCTGCAGGAGGAACATGTGCCCCAACTGTGGGGGTTACTCAAAAAACTATTATCTGTGTGTGTGTGCTGTGATGAAGTGTGTGGGGTGATGGAGAAAAACAAAGCTGAGACAACACTGAGAACAACACTGAGAAAGACTGCGAGTCACAGGGTGGGAGACAACATGCTGTAAATTTCTTCTGTGTTCAAATCCCTCCTGCAAATCACATTAGCACTATTTTTTCAGCACCTGATGGTCAAATTGTGTTTGTAGCTTCAACCCCACAAATATCAGCATCAGTTACACCCTAATCTGCATACATGAATGTCTGCATCTGTGCCATGCGTGTTTGTGTTCATCAAAGGACATTTTAAGAATCTAAAGTAACATGACATCCTAATCATGCAGTATCTAAGAGACGGAGAACAGCAAAATAGAAAAACCATCTTCTGACTGGCAACAACAATCCAAGTGCATGAGAATTGCACATTAACTCCAAACCTGAATTCCCATTGGAGACGATGGTGACATGGATGTGGTGGAAATGTGGTGTAAGATGGGAAATGGTGGCCAGCCGGTGGCCATCTTTTAGCCAAACTGGATGCAGGAGCATTATTCCAGTGTGGAGTGTGAGAAATATCTGCTTTGTGTGGAACAATTACAGAAGCTGGAAACGGAAAAGATCCTGCCTTTGAAAATTTCATAAAATGTTGTACAATTTCTACAGAAAATATTTGTCAGATTCAAATTTTACATCTTACGACTTGATTATATCGGTCTAAGGTTACTTTTTGGCTCACTGTTAACTACTATTAACACCATGGATTTACAGTGCATGTATAAGAAATACTTTTACTTGAGTATGTGCCACTAATTAACAAATTAAAAACCATTTAATGAGGGAAGCAGAGCTTGAACATTAGTGATTATTTAAGGCTGATACCAATATTTTAGAACAAAAAAATTGAATCCTATCTAATTTTCTCAACATTTGTGTCCAGGATCTCTTAAATTTCTTTTCTAAGAATTGCAAGCGAAACATTTTAAAGTGTTAAAGTGTGCTCTACAAACTATGTGATGGACACATTGTTTCTATATGGCTTCAAATGTATCTTTGGCATTTCCAAACACTATCTATTTATTTTCCAGCTCAAAGACAGTATATGCCAACACCAATATACAGTGTCTGTGTCAGACTAATATTAGATGATTTATCGGTCCAAATTTCTTGTTTGTGCTAAAGACTGAAAGACTAAAATCAAAGGATAAACCCTTATAAGAAAAATGAACTATTTTGATAATCAAATTAGTACAAAAAAAAAAAAATTGAGGAATGACACCTTAGAATAAAAAAACTAAAAGGTGAACATTTTCATAAATCTTTAAGAATGTGGATCTCAGCTCCAACCATGCTGGTTCTTACTGAGGACTTAAATCTTTAACAAACAAGTCAAAAATATAAATTCATTAAAAAAAAAAAAAGGCTCAGTGATTTCTTAAAACAACTGGTCACGGTAGTTTTTAGCAAAGGTTACTCAAACAAGGGGGAAAGGTGCATTTGTTGGGGACTATTTTTTATAGGTACTCCACAACTGTAGAGACCCCATCTACCAAAGCCTCCTTAACTACAGAATCAGTTTACCAATGGGAAAGTTAAATCAAGATGAGTCTGTACGCAGGCTGAACGCATCACTAACAACTACTACTTGACAACAGCTCTGATTTACAGCACACATTTACAGTCAATCACAGTTTAATGGATTTAGTAAACTGAATACTGAAAGGCTCATCATTTACACTCCGAAACCATTCAGTGTTGTTTGGCATTCTCTGATTGTTGATTCCTACTGCAATCAGCTGAGTTAATCTAGAGGCAATATGAACCAGTTTCTTCCTCTTCTGCCACAGCTAAAGACCCCGATATTTTTCTCAGAAGTTGGTAAAAAGAGAGTTAATATTGGCCTTACATTCATCAAGTGCACACAAACATGACTCTGAATGAATGATAATATTGCTGTGTGTGTCCGCTCGATGTGTAAATAGGCAACTGTTTGCAAACACTTTTGCTATAACAAATAACTTAATCATAACTGGTCGTTGAAGAAAAGAAAATGCCTCGAGTGCTGTGGCTCCTCCAGTGCCACAGCAACTGCTATCACAAGAAGAGTAGTACTCCTTGTGAACTGACTTTGATATGTAAAATTAGCAGAGTGCCTGTTTAATAGAGACTCCATCTGCAGTATTCACGAAACTTTAGCCGTATTTGTGTCAAAAGAACATGCATCCACTCAGTGTTTCCAGGCCATTTTGAGACCTATGTCCCCACTGAAACATCTGAACACCATAAAAACAGTAAAATATCTTCTTCTTTGTCCTGTTTTCAGTTGGCAAACAAAAAAACTGCACCACAGCCAACATCTGGTAAGGAGTAAGACAGAGCACAGCTGACCAAATCGGATATTATGGTTCCAATGCTGTCAAAAAAAAAATCAACATAAATACAAATTAATAACAACAGCTGTGCTGTATCATCGACATTTTAAAATGTGTAATCACAGAGTACGAAAGTTGTCTTAACCTTGCTGCCACACAGATAAAAAGTTGTCTTCTTAACTTGGCTACAACTTGTCAGTGTCCTCCTGCTCTCCATGGTCACCTTTAACGTGTTTTAATACAGCTAAATTCTCAGTTACAGTTCTTGTCATTTACATATTTTTCTTTTTCTGCAGTAAGACAACTGAATTAGTATGAAATAGTTATTTAATGACCACCCAAGCTGCTGCACTGCAGTGGAAAAAAAATCCTTATTTTTATAATTTGTAGTTTTTAATATCTGCAACATTATCTGACAGAATCAAGATAAATTCAGGTTAATGAAAACATCTCTGCAGTGTATTCAACTGTTTTGACATTTAAAATGAACATCCACAGAGAAAGAGGCCACAGAAAGTTCTTAACTTTACTGGCACAGAGCCCCTGATTCACTGGGCAGCTTAGGTCATGGTTTTGCAAAAGCTCAATTTACCCTGTACTCACTGAAACACCATTAAAAGATACTCTGGAAACCATTAAGGAAAAGCTCAGTTTTTGGGTAAGAAAACAGTTTTAGTCTGGATGGAGGGCTGAAACGGAGAGAAAAAAATGCATTTTCAAATTTAACTATTTGTGTGGACGTATTCACAGCACAGGACAAAATGGCACACCAAACAATCACAACTTCGACAAATGATCACTGCAAAAACTCACACGTTAGCGTAGGTGTGGAGAAAACAAAAAACCTGCTAAACAAAGAGTATTGGACAAGACACCATAAACTCCAACAGAAAAGTACAGTACAGATTGAACCATTATAAACAGGACAGAACAGGAATCAATCCAGAACAGGGTGCAACAGGACAGAACAAAGAGACTAAAACTAAAGCAAAGTTTAATAAAAACAGAGAACCGAGTATAAAGTTGATTATAAATATAATTCAACTTGGAAAGTTCTTGATGTTGTGATTGTACTGTTACCAGTCCAACTTAACACAGTATGTTGACTATTACAGAAACTAATTTCTTCAGTTTTGTTTTCCCTCCATTGGAGTGCCTTGCATCAGAGCCACTGGGCTGCCCCACTTCAAATGGCCAAGATAAAAAGTACTATTTCAACTATGACAAACAATCTGGAAATAGCAGCCACACTCATGACTGGGAGCCAACTGCTGGGACGATAAGGAGAGGAATTTCAGTGCACCCCCTTTTATGTAAATGTAACATTCCTCTGGGTTTCCTGCCAGCCAGTTTCCTATGTGTATGTATGAGTGAACATAACTATGTGACTTGGCACTCTCTCTCAGGATATTTGCAGGTTTCAGAAAGCACTATAAATGGGCTGCATGGCATGGCAGTCCATGAAAAGGACAGTAGGACATAAATTGCTGCATATTAATCATAGAAGAAATGTTTCTCAATCAACAGACATTGGCAAGAGCCTCTAACCACAACAAATGTGTCAAATACTGTGCTTTATCTCTCTCAACCACACTGACATAATAATGAACTAATGAATCTGAGTGGTCACTCATCTAAATGGAGCACTACGGTTTACAAACTGCATATATTTTACACCACTGTCAGTGACTTTTCCAGAGCATGGTGCAGTGTTTCATGTTGTTACATTTTTTTTGTGTGTGTTTTCCTTTTTTCCAGGCAGCTGTTGGTTTACAATCATTTCTCTACATGATTTAAAACAACTTGCAGAAACTTAAAACTTCCAAAAAGTAGGCTGATCCTTCACAGTGATTATCATTTCTACTTACTATCTATTATTGTTAAAGTAAAGGTTAAGGTACAGTTACATCAAACCATCTACATAGGGGTCGCAGTATGATCAGCACATTAGCAGAGCAGGAGCAAATTCAGGTCATCCACGTTTTGGCAGCGCTCAGAGCTCAACACTCAATCACTCTAATTACACACATATAACTAAAGAAATTACACAGCCTGTGTAAACAGCTGGATTGATTAAAATAGAAGCACTTCTATTCTGTCAGATGCATGAATAGACATGATGTTATCTTTGCTTGGTGCTGCAAAGTGCATCATACAATGACTGATAGAATGAATTGCTAATTTGTTGTGAGTAGAGTTTAAAGAAATCAAACTGTATACATATAACCGGTTCTTTTGAGGTTTTTTATTTTATCCTTTTAGGTTATATTGTTCTAACATGGTACATGTTCTTAAATATATATATATATATGTATACATACATATATATATATATATATATACACACATATATATACATGTAAAGTGTGAGTGAGTTGAAGCAACACAGGCAAAAATGCAGGTATAAAATATAACTATTATAGGGTTTTGTGTTTTTAGCAAATTAGCAAATTGTCTTTTTAGGCTTTTGAAATAGCAGAGGGTGAGTAGTTACAGATCTCCTTACTTCTTACAGGTAAAATCCATAAAATTTTAAAATGCTGCTGTGATGAATTTAGTACACCTGAGGGAATCTATCTGCCAGCATAAGCTGTCCCTCAGTACTCAACTTCTTTTTATAAAAATACCAGATTCTACAAAATTCAAAGACACTGCTATTTCTAACTCGTGACAAAAAAAAAAAATGAGGCTTACTTTTATGGGAGTCAGTTGAGTCCAGGGATGTCACGGTGACAGGACATTTTTGTTTTAAATGTTAGATTTGCATTTTTGAAAGTTTGTCCTGAAACAATACCCATTTGGCCATATGTATCCCCATCTCTTACCATATAAGTAACTTTGTATATGACAGCTTTGGTTTGTACAGACTTGAAAGAATAATGAAACTGAATAGCAGCACAGAACTGATAGCAAATGTGTAAGTTTTAATGTCTAACAACCATGCACATGACAAAAAAGAGCATTATTATGACAAAAATAAGATGTCAGTGAGAGTGTTTGCAGGAGTACACAGCCACACATACACAGAGCGGAGAAGCCTTTTGTATGCTACCACTCTCCTTCCTGCATTCTTCAGAGCCGCTGCAGACTCTCTGGGGGGAGTTTAATGGATGGAGGTCAAAGGTCACTTCCTGTGCATGGATTAATTGAGATCTGCCATACAGAGTTGAGCATTAAAGAATCAACAGAGCGTTTTGATAGTTGTAGAGAACAAGGGGAAGATTCAGAAAAATGTAAAAATTTTTCCCTATGCATTTTATTCATCATGTAAAGAAAATAAGCAGATAAACAAGCCTATATAATTTGTTTCTTCACCCAGGGTATCAACTTGGACTTTTGCAGCCCATAATGGTCCAAATGCCTTTTCTGAGGAGTTTCACATTGGAAAGAATGAAATTCGGAGAGGAAAACAGTAAACTGAGTAAATGTTTGGTTTTTGGTAAGATTCACTGACATGTGAGACAATGAAAAACTTACTTCATTACTTCATTTACTTACTTCTGATACAGAACTAACATCATCTGCAAAACGCCTCAGACTGACATCTGTGAGAGGGACATGATGAACAGATTTCAGAGAGAGGAGCAGTACAGGCCTACATCTTGCTCTGTTAAAATACGCTCCTGTGATGGTAAAAATATGGCTTTAACAGGACCGAGGGTCTTATCAGATGGTTACGGTTAGGGTAAGGGGCTAGGGAATGCATTATGTCAATGACGGGTCACAACGAATATAGTAAAAGAACGATGTGTGTGTGTGTGTGTGTGTATGTGTGTGTGTGTGTGTGTGTGTGTGTGTGTGTGTGTGTGTGTGTGTGTATGTTTATTGTCCAGTGTTACATCAGCACATCACTTTGCTAATTAAGTAAGGGTGGGGAAGTTTGGGAATCTCACAACCAGTTGAATTTTGGTGGGAGACTGCACGCAAACAGTCACTATCTTTACATACCCTTGGTATGACTTTGTTGACAAGAACTGAGAAGGTAAAGCACTGTTCTCTTATGATCTATTGTGTGACAATAAGCGGTCTGTGACTTTGGTCACTAGCCATGTGCCATGTCAACAGTTGGCTGAATTTACAACTTTTCAATACAGAGTTACAAAGATACAACATAACATATACCAAAAAGGAGCTTAAGTTAGCTAGTAGTCCCTGGAATTGCCACTCTGAAAGTGTTAAGTATAAACACCAAGTGTGTGGTCCTGCGTCTTAACTCAATCGTCTGGTGTGTACATTCTGAGAATTAGAATATTCAAAAATCAGTTAAATGTTTCGTTATGTCTGTAGTCTCCCATGTTTTCCAAATTGATTAAGATTTGTGCACCATGCTTATATGTTGAAAGATGGCAAAAGCTTGTACTGTGATTATTACCTAGTTCATCCAGCTAAGCTGATGTTTAGTGCAGAGTTTACAGTCCTCATAAACCATGCCTTTACATCTGTCATTTCCACAAAATTTGGCTTTTGCCCTCTCAGAGACTGCAGCATAGATTTGAATGGCATATTGTTTATTGATGGATTTTCACTTTTGTTTTGGGACAATCAGACATGCAAATTTGCAAGCTCACAGGATGTAGGGCTTTGCCTCACAACACAGTGCTAACTGTTGTTTATCTGTCAAGTGTGTTGTCTGTTGCCTTTCTTCAAATTGGGTCCTTTTTAATTGTTTAACCATATAAATTACAGGTTCTGTATAATAATGTACTGTAATTGCACTTTCTGATATGTTTTTTGGAAATGTGTGTATGGATATATGGTTATGCATAGAAGAGCGACCAGTCCAGGCACATGCTAACCAGGTGTGCACTGAGCAATATACAGTAACACACACCAGCCACACAGCCACAAAAACCTCTGGAACACCTGAATCCTATCAGAGAAAGACCAGATGTCCAACACACACACACACACACACACACAGACCCAGACCTCCAGATGGTAGACAATGTCCTGCCCCCTCATTTCATATTCAATTAGCAGAATCAAAGGAGGAGGCAGACCTCACCTACTGTATTCTTTGTGTGTAATGGGAAATTAGATGCATGTGGACATCTAGAGTTTGGCAAACGGCAGTAGAACAGAGAGTGAGATGGGGAAAGGAGGGAGGCAAAGAGAAGGGATTTACCAATAGGAAAACCGTTCAATGTTTCTGCTACATTTGCCCACTGGATGGGTGCCAAAGAGAAAGAAGGAATTTTTGTAATCAATTTCAGACACCTAATCCCAATAAAACTGTCACGTCGGTACCCAGTGTACACGTATCATTTATCAATAAATCCACTGCTCAAACAGCACTACACACTTGACACTTTGCATATCATTAAATAAATCATAAAGGGGGATGACTAACTAATTTATTATGTTTCATGTGAATATCATATCCTGAATATGATCAAAGGCTCACAGTAAGGCTCAATTCTCAATTTCCTCAATGTATGCAGGTATATCTCCTCAAGCATGTATTAATTCAGTAAAAGTAAAGATATAATAATAAATGAATAATAAATTAATGATCTTCACCATAAATTTAACGTGATAGCAGGGATGTCCTCAACCAGATTTAACGTCAAGCTCTATGGGAAGAAGGAAAATATCAATTAACTTTTAAATCGCAATTCTTATCTTCTATGATTCTGAATCAATTCACAGATTCCAAAAGTCGGTTTTTGTACATTGTTAATAAGGTCACGGTTTCTTCTTACTATTTTACAGAGTGAAAATGCCTGTGTAACGAGAGCAGTGTTAACTCCCGATGATGACAGTAGAAATGAACATCCATTAAAGTAGATAGTAAAGTAGATATTAAGTAAACTTTTAATGAAGGCAAGCATTTGGGCACATTTTGGATTTTATAACATAAAAACCAACATCTCAAGACAAAAATAAAACTTTTTGTTAACAGATTGTCACCATCACTCAGAGACTTATTACAGCATAGTGGACCTCTGAGCTCCAGTTCTACAAAACGAGCCAGCCAAAGCGCATCCTTTAAAGAACTTTAAGCCAAGTCTCATCCGATGAGATACTAACTCAGTTAATAATACACTTCATTTCAAGAAAGAACTGCATCCATACAGAGTTTTGGATACTATGTTTTTTTTTTTACAGGTATTCCCTGCTATTAACAAAGAGGCTGTTGGAGACTTACTAACAGTACAGCAGAGCACGCTGACTCCAGAACCTAGTGGTGGCTAAGTTATACTTTCATTTCATAATTCCCATACAGGCAGTAGACTGACATGTTTCCAAATTGTTGCAGTTAATGGTTTGAAAAGCTGTACAGTCCCACAAACTTTTCTCTAATGTTTCTGTCCTTTTGTTTCTGTTCTCCTTTACCATTAAGGACAGCTAACATTAATCAACATTTCTGTAAATTTGCCACTGTTAACCAGCTGACTAATTTTCAACTGCAGTACATCTTGTAAAAACACCACAATAACTAGAGCATCTAAAATGTACAACACCTGCTCCCAACTGTTAACATTCAATAATTTCTATGAACAAACACACAGCTGTCCTGCAGATTTATATTATAGAAACACTGAAAATGTTAGAAAAAGTTTCCCTGTGTTGTTTTCCTGTTACCTTTGATTTCCATGTCTCCTTCCTCAAAACCAAATAATCAACTGACAGACTACATTCTCTTTTATGTTAGTATCTGTCTTCACTTAGTCACAATCCAGTCAAGCTAACACATAGCCAGTTGTAGTCCATTTCAATTAATTGGAAAATAAAGTTTGATTGTACACAAAACACACAGCTTAATTTCACTTCTACTAGAAGAGCACATGGGAAAGGATTTATTTCATATTTTTTAATTGTGAAAAAGAATACGCTGAGTTAAATACACAAACTATGGTATGTCATAACACTATAAGAGCAACAGAAGACCTTCAGGAAATGAGCAGAAAATGTAACTATCCTGGAATAGCCCTTTATTTATTTCTAATACAATAAATAGCTAAAGGCCAACATTTGAGAGAGTATTCAACATCTTTACTTTTTTACATTTTGTGGTGTCTTGTATTTCTATAAATTATCAAGGCCCCCAAGCAGTTGCTTCTTGTCAAAGTCAACCCAGGGTTCAAATCAGTCAGTCAGAAAAAGTTAACTCATAAATGACCGTGGCTATTTTTTAAAGCTACAGTATGTTCTAATATATTTTAGTTGAAATATGCTACAAAACATATCTTAATGTGGAGAGGCTGTGACGCAGACTCATTGAACAGGCTGGCAGCAGTGCAGAGATATTCATTCTTAAGTTTTTGAGCAAGCCTTGCCCCTCTAACCAATAAGAGAAGGCCATAGTATGGTAAGGGGACTCACAGGCTGGCAGATTCCCGCATTAACAGAGATAGCGTACATGACGTAGGTGTAGGGCTGGGCGTAGCGTAATGGACCAGGGAGCGAGAGGGGTGGGATGGGATTAGCAGGGTGGTTTGCCTGGCTTGGTTTCTAGAATTTGCATGTTGTAGCTATAATGGAAAAAATGGCAACTACGATAATACATTAGTGGCATCCTTAATATTACTCAAAAGAATTCCAATATAATCATGACATTTAAGTGATGTTACACTGTAGTTATTGATAACAGCAACTTAGTTGCACTTAGTTTTTGTATGACAAAAACATTATATCCCTCAAAAGTTACTGGCTTCAACTTAACCTTCTAAAGCTTGTTGAGACACTGTTAATTGTGCAAATTATAGTTAAATTGTGGCTCTTGCAATTAAAATCTCTGTCTCAAATCACAATTTAAATATATAAACAATTAATTATTAGGTACTAAAAGCAGTAATAATGCACCATAAAGCAAACAGGCACTTCTTCACATGTTCTTGCTTCAATCATGATGGCCTTGATATTCCTTTTGGATAGGACTATCAGAATTCCACGTCATTTGATATGGGATTTTTGGAATTTATTGACAATGCCATTACCACTATTTAACTTTTTTTTACTGTCCCCATTGGACTCTCCAAGTCTCGCTGCAACCAAATTAAGCTCTTAGCAAGTTCTAGCAGGAAGACAACTGTCAGCCAGCCTTATCTTGTCATCACACTGAAACATGTCTTCCACTATTATCCAATGATTTCACAGGGTTCTGTGCGTGTTCTTTCCTGTCATTGAATGATCATCTTAGTGGAAGAATATTTAAACCCCTTAACTATAGTCTCTCTCTATTGTCATTGCCATCTATGCTACTCACAACTTCACCAATTCTGTCACGAATTATCCCATTTTAATAACAGATCTTGCTCCAGAATGTCTGATTCTGATGAGGGCCTAGCAGATCATGCTGAACTTTTAGCCATTCTGCCATTTCGTTTAATGCCTGCTGTTCACACATCACCATTTAGCAATCCACATCCCAGACAATCACCTCCAACAATCCGAGCGAGCCCAGCTCATCAGCATTTTAGCCAAAAATGGTCTGAATCCAGCACCCGGCCCGGATCTGTCCCAGCTTAAAGCCATGGCTTCAGGTTTTCTGAGGAAGGCAGCCCCTGTCGAGGATGATCACACCCCAGCACCATCTCCAAACCAAGGCCATAAGGGCGCAAAAAAGTCATGTCCACTTCCTCAACCTGCCAAGTGCAAAAAGTTAAACCTCCAATCTACCATCTGACCAGTTAGTTTTCCTTTCAGCAATCCCCCAGTTCACCAACACGATATCCAAAATGGATATATGCCTGCATGCACTAGAAAATCCCTCGCGTTCCTTGTCAAATCAAACCCACGGATCTTTAATGGCACCACATCTTCCCGCCACCTCAACCATGCATTACAGCCAAGCACTTCCCATGTATAATCTTGCCAGTGCCATTCCTGCAACCTCCACAAGTAGGCCATACATTTCTTCTGACGCTAATATATCCTCTAGGCTGAGACAAAAAATCCTATAGGTCAAGGATATTAATCTGATTAGCATTATTCTGCCTTCATCATTAAATAATCAAAACATCACATCATCTAACATATCGTGGGCGTCTTCATATCTGCCAATGCCAGATTATCCAAAGATTTATCAATAGGGGTTTTTCTGGTGGCATTTGCAGTCTATCACAATGTTATCTGCTCCGGTTTTCCTGAACGCCATCAAGAACTGGACATATACATGGCATTAATCAGCAATCTGAAGTATGGCAAGAACATATTCTACCAATATCACAAAGCCTCAATTTGATCTGCAACTCGACTGGTCAGTTCTGGGCACAGAAATGCTTATTTTAGTTAGTGTAGGATGCCCACTCATTACCTGTTTAGACCGTGGCCTTCAAGGATACTCAACCCCGCTATGCCCCAATGCTGCATTCTGACCCCTCTCATCTATGCCCAACCTGTTTGCGAGTAAACCTCCTCCTTTTTCGAAAACTTTCACCTTCAACTGCTCAACTCAAATGCCATGGCTGTCAGTCTATGCAAGTAAGCACACCCACGGTCAGTATGCTTTCACAATCTTGTTTTGGAGCAATTCAAATGTTACCTTGACTTGATTCATAAAGTCACTGTTCATGTGTACCTGTAGGTTCCTGAGCACCAACCAAATGTACATGGAAACATCTCAGGGTCAAATTTTTTTTTTGAATTTTGGAAATCTTAATGAAGCATCCAGTTTGAGATTCAATTTTACTGTGTGTACAGCAGTGAAAGTTTGAGTTGAAGTTGTTACATCACAAAATACAGGAACTATCAAGATGGCTGAATACCTGCTGAATGTCAAATCTTGTAGGATCTCCTGTCTCTCTTTTCCCTTATTATAGTTTTATTTTCTACAAATAAAAGGTTACCTTTGTAATAACTGCCATGACATAATTTCATTTTAATACTTCTTGAAATAGGTCAAAACTTTTCTACATTATTGATTTTCTGCAACTTTGTGGAGCTTTTTAGCATCTTTTAGATCATTGTTTTGGTTTTAAAGATGAACATTAACTGTCTAGGTTCAGTCAGTGCTTTCATCAACCTTGTTTCCAGCAGCAGCCGGCAGCTGTTTTCAGTGGAAAAGCTCTGATACACCCACTGTGAACTACCTGCTCAGTACCAAATAACAGACAGAAACAGCTAGAGAGACTACCTGTTGAACATAGTGGAGTAGTTAGCTTATACAAGCCAGATACAGTATTTTTCTTAGGAGTTGGTAGAGACCAACAACAGTACTTAAAGGGATTGAATATTAGACTCACATTCGCTCACCTATGTCTGCTGGATGCACGCAAATTGGTTAGTGGAGGTTGTAAGCACTCAGTGATGGTTTAAACAATTGCCTGGAGTATGGAACCCATGGACATCACCAAAAGCTGAGTTTCCTCCCTTGAGACGCTTTGCCAGGCCTTGACTGCAACCGCTTTCAGTTACTGCTTGTTTGTGGGTCTTTCTGCCCTCAGTTTTGTCTTCAGTAAGTGAAAAGCGTGCTCAGTTGGGTTGAGGTTAGGTGACTGACTTGGCCATTGATGAATATTAAATTTCTTTGCCTTGAGAAGCTCTTGTGTTTCTTTTCCAGTATCCATCTGTACTGTGAAGCAACATCCAAACAGTTTTGCTGCATTTGGCTGGATCCGTGCAAATAGTATATCCCTGTACACTTAAAAATTCAACCTGCTACTTCTATCAGCGGTCACATCATCAATAAACATCAGTGACCTAGTTCCATTGGCAGCCATTCATGCCCATGCCATAACACTGCCTCCACTGTGTTTGACAGATGATGTGGTATGCTTTGGCTCATGAGCCGTTTCTTTCCTTCGCCATACTCTTCTCATCCAATCATTCTGGTACAAGTTAATCTTGGTTTCATCTGTCCAAAGAATCTTGTTCCAGAACTGGGCAGGCTTTTATAGATGTTTTCTGGCAAAGTTTAATCTGCCCTTTCTGTTCTTGAGTTTTTTACCAGTGGTTTGCACTTGTGGTAAACCCTCGGTATTTACATGCATGAAGGTGTCTCTTGGTTGCAGACTTTGACAATGATACACCTACCTCCTCGAGAGTGTTCTTGACCTAGATGTTGTGAAGGGGTTTATCTTAACCTTGGAAAGAATTCTGCGATCATCCATTTTAGTTGTCTTCCGTGGTCTGCCAGGCCTTGCGGTGTTGCTGAGCTCACAATTGCATTCCTTCTTCTCAAGAATGTACCAAATTGTTGATTTGGCCACTCCTAAAGTTTCTGTCATCTGTCCGATAAGTTTGTTTTGTTTTTCTAATCTAATGATGGCCTCCTTCATTACATCGACACCTCTTTTGACCACGCATTAAGCGTTTCATGACCAGCTACGAAATGCAAATTCAACACGTGAAATCCATTCCAGACCTTTTGCCTGCTTAATTTGTCATGAAATAACAAGGGAATAGGCCACGTCGTGAAATTGTCCAGTTAGTTTTGAGCCTCTGAAAATGAGGGATTATCTATAAAAAGGTCTGTGTGTATAATATATGTATACATATACATATATATACACATGTATACATACATATATATATACATACACATGTATACATATATATATATATATATATATATATACACACACATATATATAGAGAGAGATACATACATACATATATACACACACATATTGGATGATAAAATGATTAATTGTTGTTACAAGCTCAATAGTTTCCCTGTGTTTAATATTTGATTTTACTTGCAATAGGAAAATGTATTTCAACTTCAGTATGTTTATTTCTTCTAGGGTACCTGCAATAAAGTGAAACTAAAACACAATTTGTGTGGTCACAAAGAGAAGTACTGTGTGGACACCTGCTACCACCAACATGAGTTGACACTAATTAACCTGGCCTCTATGAAATCCATGTTGGTTCAAAGAGTTAAGAGACTAGTGGCAGGTGCATGTAGACTTTAAAGTAGCACTATTACCTGTAGTAGCTGGTGCTTAATGATAACCCCACCTGGATATAGTGTACTGTAGTTAATGCAGTGTATCTACAGTTAAACCTGCACTCTGACAGCATTCCAGTTGCTCTGCTAATGTCTGTGCTGTTTACTACCATGTAAACCTCAACTATGACAAGACTGCTGATGCTGTCTTTGATAGTAGAGTGCTTTGAACTCAGCGTCTCCAGGGAACACAGTCAGGACAGTGGTCTTAGTCAAAGCAAAACTGTTCTGAAACAATTAAAGACTGTTTTTGAGAATATAAAGGGAATTACAGCCTATTTTTTTAATAGCACTAATATCAAAGAAAGTTGTCACAAGCATATGCTGTTTCTGTTCAGGAATATGTATTACTTCAACTTTATTTCTCATTCATCCTGATGTATATAAATGGTAAACTGTCAACCACAGAGGTGTATCCTTTTATAAATTCACTGGGTGTATTTCTTTTTCTTTATATTTAGCCTTGACAAAACACTAGCATTTGAGTGCTGGTTGGAAAAACATTATATTTCATGGTAAATTCAACGATCACTATACTAACGGATGGCCAAGAAATTCAACTTTAATCTTGTGTTCACAAAACTGTAATTACTTTTGCTGGACTCCAGCCCATGCCTGCTCACAGTGGACAGAAAGAAAGAACGAAAGAAAGGAAAGGGCTGCCGTTCACTTCCCTGCTCCCCCTCCTCTTTCCCTTATGCTTTGAGGAGTCAAATTGGTTCCAGATGCATTCTCTCACGGTTAGGTCCATGACCAAATCACAACATAAAAGAAATGAAGGAGAGAAGTTATTCAAAACTCAAAAGAGTGAAAAAATGTAAAAAATTTGTTCACAGAGTAAGTGGAGCCAAGAAGATGGAGAAGAACCCCTAACTTCCTAAGGGCAAAACACTTTTCCACGTGGTGGCATTTATCACACCGATAACCCTTTTCAAATTTTTTGAGACCTTTATTACTGTCACAAGCCTTTGGGAGACAATGTGCACCCCAAATGAGGATCAAAGAACTATGTTTTCTTTCATGTTCCAGGCAGATGTGCCAGGAAACTGTACAAAGTGATATTTAGCCAGAGCAAATCCACATCCTGCACCCATGTGGACTAAACATCAAAGACCTACCCACGAGCATGTTAGACCAATTTATAACCCTGCCCATGGAGCCCCCTTAGATAAAACACTCACTAAGGGAAGCTAGGATAAGCATTAGCCAAAATAATATTAAACCGTGATAACAGCTGAAGGTCTGTTGAGAAGATGCCTTGCCAAATGGCTTAAAAATGTAGCAACAAATTACAAAGTGGCAGCTCCATGTTGACTCAGCCAATTAACAAGTGAAAGCAAATTCAAGGACTGTTGTTCTACAGCACCAACACACACCTCTGTGTTTGTGTTACTGCCATAACAAGTCCCAGTGAATTAACTAGCACCCTGAAAAACTAATACACTAATCATTCAGACACATTTTGGTTACATTCTGTGCTTTCTTTCACTGACCAGACTTCATTCAAATCAGACGGAAGCTTTACTGGTGTCCTTTCTCTCTCACCTGAGAAAGCTTATCAAACATGATTTAGGACTAAATCATAAGCTACACACGTGGCATATAGACAATCCACCTATCAATACCTGGTTTCAGTTAAAATAAATTTCTGTTCGAAGCTTTTAAGGGCATACTAAAGTGTATTTTGGAAAGAGAATGATATGGGAATAACTCACGAACCAGTTAAAACATGAGGTATTTTATGGAAGTAAATGTGTTTTTTGAGGGTATTGGATGGGTTCCGAATTGAAGAATGGTTCCCACTGATTCGTAATATTTTTAGGGAATTATTCATAGAAGCGGCGTACATTTGCCAGTGGTGGCGTCAAATTGTCCATGGCGTTTGCCATCGCGGTAACGGTCGTTCTTTCCGATCATCTGTCAACTCTGTTTCCTCTCTATCCCCGGCTATTTCTCAGTAATCTCGAACGAAGAACGGACCCAATCTACTTTCGAAACACTTATAGCCTCGCCTCACACAAATATAGCAAAGAAAGAATCCAGCGAGTAAAGTTTGTATTAAATACGACATAGTTGTCCTAAAACTTCAAAGGCTCATCCAAAAAAATTTCTTGTTCTCAGAAAACGCTACACAGGATGCTAACCCCCATACACTGCGTTCTTCGAGAAGGATTGAGCGTCATGCTAACAGTCATCTCAACAATGAACTAACTCCATATATCGCCGCTTTGCTTTTCGGCAAAGTTCCATGCCAGAAATACACCACTAAAAACCTTTTTGTGAACGTGAAGGATACAGTGTTCAATTCGGTGTGTAATAAACACATAAAAGTTTAACTTTTACAATTGTTTTTTCCCGTTATTCCCACAGTCATTTCGCACATAGATACTCCGTGGTGGGCGGTAGCTAGCGCTCTTAACTAGTTAAAACGTATTGGTTTTATTGAAAATAGCGCTGGCTGTTGTACCATTCCCTTGCCCGAATTTGCCACAGAACTTTTATTATTCAGAACTCGTCCTAATAACTTGTCTGCTGTATGCCCAGGTTCACTAATAAGCAAGGTAGTGTCACATTTTAATAATTGTGAATGGAGTTTGGCGTGACATTTTCAATACACTGGAGTGTAATCTTTTGGCCACACAGGATGCCAGCTGTCACTGAATCAACAAGTTAGCCCCGACCTACCGTGTACAACAGTACAGATACCCTTATGCGAGTTATACGCTGTTCTTTTATTTTTCACCAAGTTAATCAATGCATGAAAACAGACAAAGACAGCAGTATGGACATATGACTTACAGCTGTAGAGATGAAATCATAGACCCAGACTTACCCTGAGCTCGGAGCGGCTGGCAGTAAAAGTTTAAGGCGAAGAGGAAACTGATTATCTGGAAACACACACGCATCTTATTGAAATTCTAAAGTGCATCGTGGACAAGAAGACATAGATAACTCTAGTGCTGTGATATGCTCCATGGATCCCCGGTTACCTCTCTCTCTCTCTCTCTCTCTCTTTCTCTCTCTCGCTCGCTCTCGCTCCACAAACCCCTGGTTTCGTGTGTGGACCGCAGAGGACATGCGCAGAACGGAGAACGGGCCCGGTTAACGGTGACAAAGGCAGATTTTAAAAGTACCAAACACCGAACTCAATTCAGTTCAATAAAGTTAAGAAGTGACAGTCATTGTAATCGTCTTGCTCCGGTAATTTTACTCGTAAGAGCAACAATTTTGCGTAGGGGGTAATACTGCAAGTTGACCTTCACCATCCTATAAGGCTAAAATAAATCTTTCTGATACATATTACAGGCCTTATACATTTTAGGGAGTATACCATTAATATGAAATGAAATAGTTTTTCTTACTGTAAACTGTATGCCCTCCTTCATATTTACCAGAATTACTACTCATTATATGGGCAGTAGAAAGAATTTCAGAAGTACTGAGGTCAATAGGGGAGGGTTTGCCACCTCAAATTAATCCTGGTACAAGACTACATGTATTGAGAGAGAGAGAGAGAAATAAACAAATATTTATCTATTTATTTATTTTTGTAAAAGGCCACTTCGTTTGTGGTTTCTCCCATCTTTAACATGTTCCAACTCATTTGTGCTCCCTGGTGCATACTCCGTGGCAGAACTGTATTGTTGTCTGAAAGAAGACTGGTTCAAGGGAGCTTTGAGAATGTCTTCAAGGGGAACATACTGGCAAAAGTGCTCCCTAACTGAAGCACCATGCCCCGAAAAAGTTTGAAGGGCTCAACACAGAATGATGTTTGCAAAAATATAACTGATTTCAAGACCAAGCAGAGGAAATGGGAAGAGAAACCAGCCTTTAAAAAGGGCAATCTTCAACCTTGGCTGTGATGTTTAGCTGAGCAGATTAATCTGCACCTGTGGTACAAAGAGTCTCATCTGCAAGATCTAGAAGCAGCTTTTTAAGGAAACATAATTAGTTTCATATGGACAAGGGAAATGTAATCCTAGATCAGTATTCAATTAATATATATTGGTTTATTACTGAAAAGAAAACAAGAAGGTGGGTCCTGCATCAGTGGTGTGAGACACAAGTATGTGTATTAGCTTCATATTTACAGTGGGAGTCCTTTTACTGACCTTTGTTGCAGGTTTCTCCTTATCTCTCACCCAGGTTTCCTGCTGTCTCTCTCCACTATCCAGTCTGATTAAAACACAACAAAACAAAACAAAACAAAACAAAACAAAACAAAACAAAACAAAACAAAAGAACGAAAACAAGAAGGTGTAAATTGTTGTCTTAATTCCAATATGACTGAAAACAAAGTTGAAAATAAACAAATTGACCTCATTGCATAAGCAAAACAATACAACATAGTACTTGTAAATACCATAATGCTTTGTTCTTAGATCCACACTGTAAAAGTCCACCAAAAATCAGTTTGAAATCTGTTTCATCTGTTTTGAGAAGTGGTCTTGGCTGTTTGTCTTCACGGCAGCCCATCTGTCAGCAAGTTGTGAATTGGCCATTTGGCATGCAAAAATACAGTGAGGTGAGGGCACATTTGGCGCATTAGGCCGTACAATTTTCCCTTAATGCCCCATAAGTTACAGTGTCCTACTCTTTAACACTTTTACAATATTTTACTGTATTTTTCTGTTGATAATAAAGTAATTTACTGCATAAACCTCAAAATCCTTTGAATACTATTTTATTTACTATACTATTGGAATACTTTTTAAAAGCACAAAGAGGTAAAATTCTCAAGTAATTCATATGAAAATAGCAGAAATCCTTTTTTTCTGCTTTTTTTGTGCTGTAAATGTTCTCATGACCCCTTAGATTTATCACACAACATTGGGGCTATTGTGACCCCCAGATTGGAGACCGCTGTTCTACAAGAGAGCAAAAACTGCGCTTGGTAACAGGTGCTATATCAAATATATAGCTCATCATAAATCTTAAAAACAACAGTCCGTCCTACTTAAGGGAAGGCATCCTATCTGCAATTAACCTACATCTCTGTGAATTTTACATTTAATATATAGGCCTACTATAAATATAGTCTATAAATACTATTATTACTACTATTAACACTATAACACTTCTAATAATACTAATGCTGAATCTGATAGTGTGTCAAAGTTGAAAGTTTCAGCGTGAGAAGATAACCATTCAGGTAGTGATTTTTCAATATACCCATCCAGTGACAGGAAGTGTTGTCCCAGTCTGTCCCTTCATTGTCCTTTTTAATGCCCGTGTCAACAAGGCCAGGAGGCTTTTTGTGGAACACAACCGTCATACAACAACGAAATCTCTGTTCAGGGAGACACCCCCTTTTGTAATGGGTCAAAGGTTGTGAGTGAGGAGGATGTAAGGGGCTGTAGTCAGCACTTTGGCCCCATGTGGCTTCATCATGCTGTCGATAGGCATGAATTGTGAGGAGACACAGGCAGAGGACCAACTGGTAACAGAGAAGAGGAGAATGAATCATGTATTCATTACAATGTATTGAGGTCTTCTGAGATAGATAGTCCTTTGAGTTAAAAACATATGACATGCACTCTGTGCACTACAATGTACTGTTAACTCAATACATATAAAATTAATGAAATGGCTGCATTGTAATCTCATATTCAATCAAAAGATTTTTGTATTTCATTCAACATGTTTGGTAGACCTCAATGATTCATACAGTGTGCTTCGGTGAGTAGCACTGAATGGTAACGTAACTTTTGCTTGTTAAGAAGAAAACTCCACAGGGAACCTTTAATTAGCTTTAATGTTTGCTATCACTGATATTTACTTAGCTTGAGTAATTTCAGTAAATAAAGTTAGGCTGCATTAAATCATCATTGACAATAATTAAATTTGTGATTGATTTTTGTTATGTTTTTTAGTAAATGGGTGTAAACATTTTTAGAGTATATGTGTAAAGGAGAATAACCTTATATTCCCTGAATTCTGAATTCTGGTCAGTGAAAAGACATAATAAATGGTTGTCAAGTGCAGTGAACGAAACATTCCTTTAAATCTAATGTTTACAGTCCCTCGTTAGTGTCAGTGCCAGAAGATAAATAAACTTGAAATATGTGAAAACAAGACTAGGTGAAAACCTAGTATATGGCTGGACTGTGTATTATCAATTTTGGAAATTTGAGGACGGAGTTGAAAACTGTTGTAGAACCGCTGTATAAAACTACTTTCAATTGAAAGTAGCTAAACCTGCTTGAAAAGTTGCTAAATGTCAAAAGATGACATAATACGCTGGTTAGTGAATTCATGACGTCATTGCATCGTATTTGCATACATTGCATTACATAGTATTTTAATACAGCTGAATACCCAAGCTGTTCTCATTTACATGTTTTGCTGTTTCTGTTGTCAGACAACATAACAAGTATGAAATAGTGACTAAAATGTGACCCTATAAGACTATATGTTAACCAGCATCCACTTCCTAGCCATATCCAAGCTGCTGCTCTGCACTGCTAAAATCATGATTTTATTACTGTTACGTCGTCTGACAAAATCGCCATACACATAACTTAAAGTCAATAGCTTTACTGTGTGGCTATATTTACTTGTAAAATGATCACTCAGAGAGAAAGTTAGAAGCTCATTCACATCTATGTCAGCTGCCATGCACCAAAATGTCGCTAGATTTGTCGCTAGGTAATTTTTTGAGGAAAAAAAGTTACTCAAGGGGTCTGAAAAGTAGAAGCTGTTTGCGCCAATTCATTTTGAAAGAGCAATGGCCAGCTGACCAGTGGTGTAAAGTCATCGCTCAGTCACGTGCCATTTGGCTGACCCAAATGATCATCATACAGTCAGTCAGTCAGCAACATTCGCTTTTATAGGGGTGGCTAAAAAACATGGCTTGAATGCATCAGGTGTAGATGAGGTCTCGTAAGACACAACTATTTTCAGGTTGGTGGTTCCCATTGCCATAATGGATTTGTTGTAGAACAAGGCCGCATTTGTCCAGGACTTGTCCCTTTTTCATAAATTGGGATAGTGAAGTTATCTGAATATTTGTGGCTCACCATGCCAAACAGCATCTGAAAACCCCTCCAACCACACCTTACTCAAGTGTGAATTAGAGGGCTCCATCTGACGAGTATTGAAACTTTCCAAAACCACCACGTATACTCACTAAAACCTCTGAACAGTGCCATCTGACTGTCCAGCCACCACAGTCCAGATGAGAGAAAAGAGGAGTTGTTTAAAAATGTTGATAAATTCATTTTTAGTTGCCCTCAGCTATTACTGTGTGGTTAGAGCAATAAACTTTATGAGTAGCAGAGGGCTTAGCATGCTTTTTTTGCCCTGAGCTTCATCTCTTGGGCTACTTACAGGTTGCCCTACCTTACTGGGGAAGGTTGTTGGGGCTATATACATCCCAAAAGAAAAACCTGCAGACACTACTCAGGGCCTAGAGAACAATACACATCTACATGTTTTTTGGGTAAAAATAAAGATTATTTAATCTGCATTTCTAATTTATGTTCCTCTCTGTGATGGCAGGCTTTTCGCCCCATCTTCAACTGTGGCCATTTGGATTAGGCATAAATACATTTGCCTTTTTATCCCCATCAAACTAATTTCTTTATCAATCTTTGTAGTCCTGCTGCATGAGATAATCCCCTGGTATACATGATTAAATGATGAAATTCCTTCAGGTTCTAGATGTCACCAAGCCTCACTTCACACTTTTTTCTAGGTTCTGCCTCTGTATGGAGAGTCTTGATCACAATAGTGGTATCTGAGTGGTGACTCAGAGGTGACTCCACTACATGCAACCCCCCAAAGAGTCCATGACTTTCTCTTCACGTCCAGCAAGAGGAATCCTTCTCAAATGGAAAGCTACCAGTCCCCCATTGCTTTAAAGTTTGGTGGAGGAAGAAATGGCTCATCTAAGCCTGCAGCACCCTTCTCGTTGTTCTACCACAACATTTTTTGAATTTTAGAATTATTTTTAAGAGGAATTCCGCTCTATTGATTCTATACCACCATTACCACCACTCCATCCTATCCAGAACTGGTTATTTGCTTTGTAGATTTAAACTCAGTTCCGTTGCAGTGGTGTGTATGCCTTTGGCTGGTACATTATATGTAAAGTGGGGCACAGTATTTTATATGTCAATATTTTTTATTTCTCACTGATTTGAAAATAACAAAAAACAGTAATAATAATGAGCACAAACACATCTGTCCACAGCAGCAGCTGACTAACCAAGAGTCTGGATAATGAAGTGTCTGCTGAAGAGAGTCTCTTGTTTGCTGTCAGACGCACAGTACAAACCCTGAGGCCAGAGGCTCCATCCATCACTGACTGACCAACCGGCTCCCAGCTTGAGCATAAAGCTCAATTGTCATGGCAGATGTAGTTAAGACATCATGATGAATTCAGTGTTGTTGTTTTCCATCAGGTCTGTTGCTGCCTCCACTAACCAGATGTTATTTAATTTCAGTTATTACACAGCTTTTCAGCTGTCTGCCTGGGTGTGTGTATGTGTACTTTGTGTGGATCTGAATTACACCCATATAAAGTATAGAGCCAATGTGGGCCAGTTATTAAAATGTTGATGGGAATCAGTCAGTGTTGTCCACTTTTGATTTTAAGTATACACTATAATGTATTAGTAGGATAAGGTTTATCTCTGACTCAAAATCCTCATTCACACCATGACTATCAATGAAGTCATTATTAATTCACAAAAATGGTGTGACTCAGGTTGATTTTTCATCTATGATTTATGGAGAAAATGCATGAATTGATTTTGATAATTTGCATCAATAAAAAAAATTGAAACCTGAAGGCTGACAGCTCTTACAAACCAAGTCTTGTCTGAAAAGTACCAATCTATAAAACTGACTGTGCTGGAACAGAGAAGGCGTATGGAAACAGAGGGCATCATGACAAAGAATAGTGCGACTCATTTCTGTTTGCGGCCTGCTTGAGAGGGTAGTACTAACTACTAACTACGAACTACCTCTGAACCCACGCTGATACAACCTCCTCTGCTGCTGTACAGTGTGACTGAGTCTTCAGCTGACAGAGTTGTTAGCAGCAGAAGAGAGAGAATTTTATAACTGAACTAGGTCCATGACGCATACTTTTTATTTCTCTGACTGTGTGTTTCACATAACAGATGATGACCGAAGACATTAAAACATCTTATAGGTGAAATATGAGACTCATGTAGCTTTCATAGGACACGAGTAGGGTATAGCTGCTCTGCAGTTGCGGTCAACTGCACTATAGCTGGGCGGCAAAATTAAAAATATGTATTTCTCATGTTACAGTCCTGGTTGATATTATTGGTGCCTGTGAATTTAAAGTAAAGAATTTATATTATCTTCAGAAATAAATGCAAATTAACCAACTTTGTATAATCAAAATATTAAATAAAATGTCAGAAGTTACTGAACAAAATTTAAAAAAACTAAAAAAACAACACTTGAATAATTGTGAAATAATAAAAACACAAAATGTACCCCTGACACGATTACTGGCACCCTTCACTAATATTTGTATTCAGAACCTTTGGCTACAATGATAGCCTCTAAATATTTCTTGTAGTCATCTAGAAGCTTATTGCACCTGTCTGCTGGTAGTTTCTGCCACTCTTCCATTGCTATATGTTCAAGCTCTTTAAACTTTGCAGGAATCCTTTTTGCAATGGCAGATCTCAGCTCTCTCCAAAGGCTTTCAACTGGATTTAGGCCAGGACTCATTGCTGGCTAGTTTAAAACAGTCAATCTTTTCCTTTTCAACCATTCTCTTGTGCTGTTGGTTGTTTGCATTGGGTCGTTGGCCTGCTGAAAGACCCAAGACCTTCGCCTCAGACCTAGTTTTCTGACACTGGGTAACACATAACGTTCTAAAATGCCTTGGTAATCTTCTGATTTCATCAGTCCTCTAATACATTCAATGCCTTCAGTACCAGATGCAGCAAAGCAGCCCCACAGCCTGATATAACCTCCACAATGTTTTACTGTGTTCTTTTCCTTATGCACTTCATTTCGTAACCAATAAATGAACTGACTACACTGCATTTCCAAAGAGCTCTACTTTGGTTTCATCTCTCCATAGAAGATTATCCCAGACTGTGGCTTATCCATGAATGTTTTTGCAAACATTAGTCTTGCCTTTTTCTGCCTTTCTTTCAATAGTGGTGTCCTCCTTGGCCGTCAGCCCTACTTGGTATAGTGTGTTGTGTATAGTAAAGGCTGAAACCACCAATCCAGATTGCGCCGGGTCAGCCTGAAGCTTTTTAAATGTCTTGCGTGGTGTTTTTACATAATCCGCATCAACCATTGCAGACTTCTCTCATTGACTTTCTTCTTAGCACCATGTCCTAGAAGCGTCTTAATAGTTTTAAGACTGTGAAACTTCTTGATAACATTACAAACTGTTGAAAAAGGGATTTCAAGATCTTTCATCATTGCCTTGTAGCCTTTGGAATTGTTATGTTTTTTGATAATAGCATTTCTGATGCTCTCAGACAGCTCTCTTGTCTTTGCCATATTGAAAAAAGAAATTGGAAACAATTAGCCCCTTTTTATGCAGTAAAACAATAATTGATTGGTGAATTCAGGTCACGTGAACACTGAAAATTAAGCACAGGTGAGTTATATTTGTTTGTTTTTTTTGTTTAAAGAACTAATTTAAGTTCATCAAAAGGCTGCCACTAATTGTGTCAAGCATACATTTTTTTTCAGTAACTTTGGTCATTTTATTAAATATTCTGATTATACAAAATTGGTTAATTTGCATTTATTTCTGAAGATGTTCTAAACTCTTTACTTAAAATACAAGGGTGCCAATAATTTCAATCAGGACTGTATATATTGTAGGTAAGGTGTACTGAGGAAAGACCTAAGTAATAAAGCTGAGTATTTATAAAACAAAAATTATCTATTGACAAGAAAAAGCGTAAACCACAGCACATGACGAATTAAATACCAAAGCCCTGAATGTCCTGATTTGGGTATAAGCCCTGGAATTTAGTGTGTGATAGACTCCAACCGATACTGAGGACACACAGAAACTGTTATAATGACATAGTATAGCCACAAGAGTCACTGACAAGTTTGTTTTTACACTGTAAATGTCCTAATCGGTATTTATCTTGAACATTAAAATAATAAACTATTTTTAACGGATACTTATCATAAGTACTATACTAGTTTTTTTTCTTATGTTTTTGAACTCTCAAATACTGATATTTTAACAAGTCCTCTAAATTAAAGAAAATAGAGCAAGAACTGATACCCCTATCAGCAGGACAACATCATTTGTCTGAGCCTCTTAAAACTGTTGTAAGTCTTTGTTGAAAAATTAATCTGTTTATGATGTGAGATCACTATGGTTAAAGTTCAGTTGAAATTGAAATTGAAATCACATTTTTTGTCTACATGTCAGCATACATATCTGCTCTGTAAATCACTCGCCATGTGTTTTCCTTTAAGGAAAAAATCAGAAACCACAAGGGAGAAATTAATATTTTACATTTGTTCCTACTATCAGAATCACTGGATTTACTCTGTAAAAAGGAAGATTATTTCTGTTGTAATGATCACTACAGCATGGTACCAGGATCAACTGATACTGTAATTAAATGACCGTATAAAAAATGTTCTTACTCAAAAAAGTGTATTTAGTGTTAAGTTAATTTTTAAGGATTACTAGACCAAAACCTATAATGTGTTAAATAGACACAAGTGGCTGTGTTGGTGAAGATGTATGAAATATGATCCAGGAGGACAAATTTGAAAAACAGAAACACAAGTTTGAAGACTTCTTAAACACCAAAATAACTGAAAAAGCAGTTTATAATACTGTAAGAATAATTTTATAGGTCTGGTATATGCATGGCTGAATCATGTTGGATTGCTTTGCAACAAAAGGTGAGCAATGTACAAGTCTTTTGTCGGGCAGTATTTTTCTGTGAGAGCCCTGCTGTGCCAACACAGTGGTCTAACTGAAATGAATTAAGGGGCTTCAGTAATGTCAGTCTGATGATAGCCTTTATTTTACAGTGCAAAAGTGATTGTCACAGAGTCTGGAGTTGTCTCATACTGTATAAGCATTATATACAGTATGTGACCATATACACTACTCATTTTGAAATGAACATTTGGACTCCAACCATGGAATTTTTTGCAAACCGATGCTCAATAGTGCTATTTTTCTTATTGACTAAAAGTGTTAAGTTACTCTCTCAGGTTATAAGGTGAGATAAGTTATAAACTAGCGGATATATATAGATATATACACACATATATATATATATATATATATATATATATATATATATATATATACATATATACATATATACACATATACATACATATACATATATATACACATATACATACATATATATATATATATATATACATATACACACATATACATATATACACATATACATTTACATATATACATATATGTATATACATATAAATTTATATACACACATATATATATATGTATATATATATATATATATATATATATATATATATATATATATATACACACATATATATACATATATACACACATATATACATATATATGTATATTTAGTTTGCTAGTTTTCCCTATATATGGTACGTAACAAACAATACATGCAGAAAAGTCATCTTTCATTAAAGTGACATTTATAGATACTTAATATTGGCAGATAATTTTATCAACATTTTCAGTTAAAACTATTAGTATCTGTATGAGACTTGGCTAAGCCACATCAGTTGAGCTAGAGTATATTCAGAAAATGATTTAATCATTCACTAAATGTCTTCTGTGAAGAGCAAAGGTATAAATGATAAAGGGAACACAAATTTAAACTCACGAGCAAAAGTGGTGTGTTCCTTGGCCCACTTACACACATAGCTCACTGATATAATAACAAACAATAAATTCCATTCACAGTTTCTGCTCTGTTCATGGTTGAACTACAAACCCAACTGACACACTGCTGTGATCGTGAAATCAGTCACATGAAGGAGAACGATAGATTGAGGTAGAAGGTAGAAGGACACACACATACTAATCTGACCCACATTCAGTCAGGTTGGATGGGTGAAACCAGTTTACTGTTTAAGTATCTGTAGCTGAATTATAATCTACATTATAGACAGGGACAGAATAAGTACTAGAGTGATACCTTTTATGTATAATTTAAGCAAACAAATTATTTCATAACAATATATTTATCATATATTTACCCTTCAAAGGATGCCAAAGATAGAGACAGCCCTTCCAAGAAAAACGAAAGCATCAGTCGTTTCAGCCAGAGCCCCATACCATAGCATAACCACGATCATTTCCAAACCTTAATCATTTGTCACCATGATGACAAAGCTCTCCTAACCTTAGCGAAGTAGTCATTTTGACCCAAACATCGTTTCACAAACCAAGTGGTTTTTGTATCTAAACCCAATCAAGCCTTAACCATTGTGTTGTCACATCATAAAACAGATTTATTTTTCAACAGAGATTTGTAATGTTTTTAGAGGGCACAGACAAATAATGTCATCCTGCTGGTATTGGTGTTATATTAGAAAATGCTTCTACGTGTCATTCACAGTACTCTCTTCTGATATTTAATTTGGAGGACTTTTGGGGAGATACACTCAACTCAGTTTTTATTAGCTAATTTCACGCCAATGCTTGTGATTCAATAACAAGATATTAAGGGTTAGAGAGTGACATTTTGGGGTATTTTTCGCTGACTGACAGGGATGCCAGTCTATCTAAGACAGATTTGTATTTTCAGGCTTCATTAACCAAAATTCCAGGCTTCAGAACATCCCATCAAAGACTGCTCTGTGATGTCACAGTTGACAAAGATCCTTGTTTTTCGACAGGCCATTAAGTTTATTGATGTGTTTTCCTTTCAAAAACTTACATTATACAATAAATGACATGTATAGCTAAAGAAATAATCACCTCCCTGTCATAAACAACATCTGTCTGTGACTGTCTTTGTCAGAGGACTTCCAATGCATTCACCTGGGGTGTTCATCAACTAAACACCGTTTATTAGTACATCTTGTAATGGGTTAAAAACACAAGGCCTTCGCTCCAATATGTTTAGTGAAGGACTTATTTAGTTAAAATAAAGGAAGACTTAAGCTCCTCCTTTTCAGCAGAGATACTCCATGCGACCTATTGGTGCGTGGGATTTCCATTCACACCTATGCAGTAACCTGAGGTTATTAAAAGTACAGCTGTGTGTGTGTATGCCCTCAGTATGAGAGCTATGTTTCTGTGTAGGTCCCTCAGGCAGCATTGCATGGCCTTTCACCACCTGTCAGTATGTGGGGAAACACATATACACATAGACAGACTGAGGCCAGGGTTACAGTGAAGGTGTGAATGGAAACCCTAGATTTCCCAAACTAAACAACATCTGTCAAGATCACACCAGCTGCTCATGTATAGTATGTGTTCATACTAGCTCCATGGCTGAAGTGGCACCCACACACACACAAATACTTGTGGGTGCCTTGCACTGAAAAGTGTGTGTGTCAGTGAGAGAGAAAGGGCAGAAAAAGAGCAGGCTCTGTCAGTGTTTTGGTGTCAGCCATGATGGATGGGAAACAGGAACATATGGTTTGCTATTGTTACCCAGTAAATCCCCGTTTACTATTGAGCTGTTTGCTTGGTTCTCAGGCTCTGGGTTTGACATGGCTGGGTAGGCCCTGACTCACAATGCCACTGCAAGTAGAATGAAGGAAAATAACATTAGCCACCTGTGGCCCACTTAGGAGCCAAGACAGGTCAGCTGAGAGCACCTTGGCTGTTGTTACATTTCAAAATGTATGAGGACCAAAAGTTCTCACAATGACAGAAAAATAGGGAAATCCTTCAATGATAGCTTTATATTTCATAATGGCTTCCATTCAACTTTGGGTATTAATTTATTGAAAATGAAAGTCCTTCAATCAATATTTTCATATCAACAATTGATTAAATAACTATGTTTGAAAGGGGTCGCAAACAAACCCACAGTGAATTATCACTGCACCCTGCAGCTCTGTGAAGCTTTTAAGCATCTTTCAGCTGAATGTTTTCGTTTTACAGCTGAACATTTACTGTTTGGTTTAGTCTCAGCACTCTCATCAGCCTCCTTTCCAGCAGTAGCAGGCAGTGGTTTTCAGTGAAAAAGCTCTGTTAAACCAATTGTACACTACTTGCCAAGCACTAAACACCAGATATAGATAACACCTAGTTAGTTAAGGAAGTACATCATTTAGCTGTTAATGAGACATACAGTATATTTCCCTTAGAAGTTGGTGAAGACCAAAACAGAGGTGGAGAGCTGGGCAGTGAATATAGCACTTAAGTGGAATTTGTAGCTTTGCATTAAACAATCAGCCTCTGTATCTACACCATGAGCTACACTGTAGCTAAGATGAAACTGGTCAGCATGGTCAGCCTGTGTTTTCTCCTACTAGTTTGTGATGTCAGTGGAGATTGTTGGCAGTGAAAACAACATTAATGGAGTTGTTTAAAGAATCAGTAATCTAGTTTTTTTTCAGTCTGGACATCTATTTGCACTACAACATAGTCATTTGATTAATTTAAAATTATAAATCAGTGTTTAGCATGAACAAAGCCAAAGAGGGGTTTATTTTTACTTCAAGCTGTTTAACAGTAATCACAGGGTGATGCGTGTGTGGCTACAGTACGTTGGAGGGGGGACCAGGGGGAAGTGCACCTTGAGGCCATGTGTGAACCAAATGTGCTCAGAAACACCATGGAGTGAAAAAAATAAAAAACACGTACACACACAAACATAGGTAGAGCTTGCCTACAGACCATAACGTGGCCTCTGTACTTAGTGGTTACAGGTTGCCAATAAATGAGCCAGAACTCTGTGATTGAGTCTCATTTCATCTAAAACCAGAATGAGCTGAGGTCTACTCACATGTGCTCTAACTTCCTCTTCCTGGTCTAATTTGGGAGTGTGAATCAGTCCCTGTTTTTTTCTTTCGTGTTTCCCAGGCACAATGTCACTGCTGATTAAATCTAACTGACACAAAATGACTGAAGCATCTTTCCAGCTGTTTTACTGAACATTGCAATGATCATTTCTTTAGATTTGTTTATATTCCCATCCGAGGCATTTATTGCTTTCCGGTATTATTATAATTATAGGAAGACATCAGTAAGCCACATGATAAGCTGTTTGGGATTTCATTCTCCTTCCGCCACACTTACGTATATGCCATCAGTATGTATTCGAATTTTGCATCATAATTGAATAATTTAACTATAAATCTGCAACATTTTCTGATAAATACATGTTTATATGTTGTGTAAATGCATGGAAATCCCATTAAAAGAAGCAATCATCACACAGACATGCTAATTAAAACATTAACAAGTATTATTAAAAATATCAGTTAGTAGAACTTTAAAGTCCCACAGGAGAATAAGTGTGCTTTAAATTCAGTTTGTTTTGCTGTTAAGTGGAGTAGTGAGATGCATACTACCAGAAACCATTCAGCTACTCTTTATTTCTCTTTAAAAGTACGATATGTATGAATGTGAAGGAATTTACATGTATTAATCGCTTTTTTATTGCCAATGTGTGAACGGATTGTAATGTAACTTAAAAAATGAGACCCTCCCAGATTTTCTCAGTTGCCTATAACAGCCTGTGGAATGATTTCTATGTAATGGACACAAGACCAATTTTCTGGGAAAATCCAAAGGTAAAGACATTCATGCTTGCACCTGAGTGCCTTGATGTCTCTCTACCGCTCCCCTACAGCACTAACAGGGTACAACACTAGCTAACGTTAGCTTAGAAATAAGTCTGCTAACATCAACAAACAACTGGCTCCCAAATTCAAATATAGTCTGTAGTCTCCAATATACTTTATAGTCAAAATATAATAATGATGCACAGGATGCTCTTTTGCGCCTACATACAGAGTGCGAGCATGCAATCGCGCGCATGCCCCAGTAGTTCACCTGGTAGAGTGCACACCATGTATCTAGGCTAAGTCCCTAATGCAATGTCCTGGGTTCAAATCTGGCCCAGGCTCATTGCTGCTTGTCATCCCCTGCCCTTCCCATATCCCTTCCCTATCAAATATTGCAGAAATGCAAAAAAAAAAGAAAATCTTTATTTGACTTTATAATGTGAAATATCATGTATGTGTTGCTCACAAACATGAAAAGCCCATGTTTTACATAGGCAAATATCACATGTGCAATCAAATGGATGAGAAACATTTGAAAATCACATGCCTATATTGTGAATTTATCATAAAAAAGTCTGAAAATCATTCAGGAGAAATGGTGGTCTTCATGTGTTGAAAGATTAGACTAAGATTAGTTTTGGACCAGGCTATCTCAAAACTATCTGTGCCATCACCCCATTTCTATGTCTCAAAATTCATATTGATACTCCCCTACTACATACTTTCACTTTAATCTTTTTCAATGAACCAATAATTCTTAAATCAAAGAGAAAATTTTAATTTGGCTTGGGTGGTCAAAACCTTTGTTGAAAAAAAATAAAATAATAGAGAGTCAATGGAATACAGTCTGAGTTTTCTTGGAGTTGACATCTAATGGCCATTAGAGGAACTGCCTTAGACACCTAACATCTTGAAATCTAAGCATCCTAACGTACATTGGCATTATGATTCAACGAACGAAGAGGCTGACCACAAACAATTTACAGCTCATGCCTCAGGTAACTGCTGCACAAGGAAGTAAAGGTTATTAGCCCACTGCAGGCAATCTCATATCGCTGATCCTACCCTCTAATAATGTCCCCAAGGTCCCAAATGGGAGTTTAACTTTGATCACAGCTGAATCACAGAGGGCAAAACACTCCTGCTGAGCCGCTGGCCACAGGCTGGTGCACTTCTGACAACATGCCAATCAATGATGTCACAACAGATGTTTTCCATCAACTAAATACCTGCTGTGACATTACTGGAGGTGAGCTCACACCTTAATCTAAAAGTTTTAGGGTAACAAGGATGCATGCTGATAGTAATATCATCATGGACAATGGTGAATTATCAATGGTGAACAAATTGACAAATATTAATACTGTTTTAAAATTTTGGGTATTATCAGCCCTTCAGAAAGCCATATTGGTACCCAACTATATTTGTTTTCTTCTTCTTTTCCATTCTGTGTTCATTCTTTTTTACCAGCCAGGGTTAAAAATACCACAGGCTCATAAAGGCCATGTAAAAATTCAAACCACATTTTATATTAACTGACAACAGAAACAAAGTTCCTACCCTCTTTGTGTGCTTTGTCAGTTGAAATTTAGCCAAACCCAGAGAAAAACACAATCACAAATAAGATGAGTCTATTTGCAATGTTTCAACTTCCTTGTTTCTATGTTTTGTATGTGTCTGTATTTCTGTGTAAAGTGCTGTCTGATGAGCATATAGTATACAGTAAATGAATCTGACAAACATATTCCAAAAATTGTCACGACTCCTGCCCCAGTCCTGTTGATTTTGGCCACTGTGCCCCTGTCTCCTGCCATGGTTCTATAAAGCCACAAGATGTCCCAATCAAAAGACCTGCTTCTCCTACCTACACACCTGTTCAACATTTTTCCCTCATCAGCTCCCTTGCAAAATTTAGTTCATGCCCTTTGTTTCCTTTCGGATTGTCTGCCTATTTTCCTGCTTTTGTCTTGCTCATGTTCCTGTTGTGTTTTCTTTGTAGCTTGTACTTGTGTTTATTTCCATGTTTTCTGTACCTGTATTCCTGCCTGCCATCTTGTCCACATGTGTGACTCCTTGACAGTATGATCTGACCACTATCGACCAAGCACACTCGTCTTCTGAGGATGAGTTTTTTTGATTTGTTCTACTCCCTTGTGAGCTTGTATGGTAAATGGAAGAAAAAGACCACAAGTAGAGACCACAAAGGGGCTTTTCCGAGAGTGGCCTTGGTTGAAAAATGCCTTAACTGACTGGTTTAAGGACTTTCTCAACTACCCAGATTCACAGCCTGCCTCCAAGCCTGATCATGCTCCTGAAGACCCTGAGCAGTCCCCTTTCTTTGGGACTCGTCTGGCTACTGCCCTGAGAAATTGAGGGGTCGGAGCCCCTAGATGGAAGTGTGGGTCACGAATATGTTAATCCCACAAGCGGCCCTCCTGCCAAGGGGCCCTCCTGCCAGTTCCTGCCCTGCGCCCAGGTTTGACCTGCAGCTGAATCTTCTCCAGAGCGGTCCACCTACGTCACCAGTCTCCAGGACATCCTCTACCTGTCTGGTCGTTTTTCCTACCCGTCTTCCAGAGAAGACCACCTATGCTGTCACCCTCCTGCTCAGCCTCAAGGGATATCCCGCCTTCACTGTTGCTTTCCTGCTTGAACTACAGAGCGGTCCTGCCTTCGTCCCTGCCTCTGCCTGTTTGTCTGCCCAAGGCTTCCTGCTCGCCTGTTTTTGTCTGAGTTCTGTTTTTGGGTCCAAACTAAACCAAACACAACAAATTGAAACTGGTCACTGCAGAATCTTTTGTTACTGATATTTATGCTGACTACAGCCTCTGTGTGCCAGAGGATGAAACTAACTTTTTACAGCAACCTCCAAGTTTACGTTTGTTAAGTGTTTGATACACAAGATGTACTTTAAAGTAAAAATTTAGTACGTCCTCCAGCTTAGGCAGTTCAGTCCTGGACAGTAGCAGAAGAAACCTTAATGTCTGAATGATATTGTAAAGATAAGAACTTCTCTCTACTTCATGTCAAATAATTTTTCAAAGTGCTATATTTACTACAAAAAGCCACTAGACTTGACTATTGTGCAATGTTGATCAATCAGAACAGTCTGCATTTGTGGCTCTTGATGGTTATTTTTGATGTGATAATTTTTCCCTTTGCCACAATGATGTATAAGCGTTTTACATGGCGGTTCAGTACATCATGACACTATTAGCTGTGGTCAGAGGTGAAACAGACAAATCTTTAACAAGAGAGGACAATGAAACACGTTTTTCCAATCTGAAAGTTTCTCTTTAATGTCAGTAGTTTGACGTTAAACTTCTCAAATCATTTTCAGACTGAAGCGCCTTTGATCAAGGGACTGCACAAGTTTTAAAAAAAAAATGTTTTAATTTTTAATTTTTTAATTTTTAATTTTTTTTTAAATCTTATTAGCACTGCAGCTCAGGTTTTGTTTAAACTTTATTACTTTGTAAGCCAGCCAGGTAGTTGTTCAAATTATAAATTGACAGGAACTTTCTTTCATTGTTCCCAATGTGTTTGTGCCTAATTTTAAATCTCTGATCATCTTCAACAATAAATAGCTTTATTTTGCCTAATTACTGTGATGTTGCTTCTCTTTCCTCTAGTATTTCTCGGTTGTAACATACTCTACTAGTTAAGATAAACGTCAAGCTTTCATAAAGCAACTAAACAAAGACACAGCTTAATGTATGACCAGTTCTAAGGAGAAGTTTATTTGATGCTTCCTGAACAACAGACAAGGAAATGAAAGACGAAAAAATTAGACAACTGAAATTATTCTTTGTGTTTCACACAAACACCTGTTTCCAGCAGGTCAGAGGCATCACAACTCTCAGGAAACTTCTTAGCATACTGAACATCATGTAGGAAGATTGAATGAGGCCCACATCTGCTTGTGTGTGTGTGTGTGTGTGTGTGTGTGTGTGTGTGTGTGTGTGTGTGTGTGTGTGTGTGTGTGTGTGAGTGTGTGTGCGCGTGCGTACGTGGTATGTGCACACAATAAATACCTCCTTAGATATGTGTGCAACACTCTAAAATAGCAATGTGGGCAGCACATATAAACATGGCGTTCATTCATACTGAGGCAAATGCTGGGATCAGACGCCACCCACTGCTTTTCTCTATTTACAGAAAGCAAACTGCACATAATTCTCAACTGTAATGCATTACCACAATAATGAATACAAGAGCTGGAGGTAGTGGTGGCCCAAGTCATTCCATATTTCGATAAATATTTGCCTAGACTCAATCCTGACCATGTCCCTGACTGATGACATTATAACTTTTGTGAAAAAAAAAAGACTTTGTATTTCTGGATAGTGTTGTTGTTTTCCCTTTTCTCTTCAGTGCAGTCTTTGGATGCAGTTTTTTTTTTCCTAACCCATTAGAAGTTTGCTAGCTTCTGGCTAGTGTGACCATATCATGGACACAGTTTGGTTTTAGTTTTTTCTGTGCATGGCAATGTCTTTCTCTCAGTCAGTCTGTCTCTCATCACTTTGGTCCAGACTGAAATATCTCAGCAACTACTAAAATGAATTGCTGTGAAATTCTGTACATACATTTCTGATTCCAAGATGATGAATTGTATTGACTTTGTTTATCCCCTGACTTTTTTTTTGGTGACACCATGAGGATGACATTTAGGGTTTTGACAGAAATGTCCCAGTAACGTTTGGATGTATAATTACTAATTTTAATTATAAATTGTGTGGTACATGTCCCTCATAAGATAAAATGCAATAAATTGGTGCATCACTGTCTCAAATTTACGCTGATTGTCATCACCTGCAAAAATGCATAAGGGCGTCTGAACTTTGTCGTAGGTCCCCTGGTGGTAAAAAAGAGCAGCGAAGCAGAAAAAAAGCATATGTAGTTGCGGGTTTTTAAAAATGGCAGGTGAATAATGCTGCAGAAAACGCTAGTGTACTTGAACAGTCCAGCTGCTACTAATAGTTCCTCGACGATCGAACTATTGCCCAAGAAGTACACATATACCCTGGTTTCCAACCATAATACAACCCATATGAATGTACCAGTGACAGGTGTACCGCACCTTCGTTGTCATGGTAACAATAATAAACATGTGGTTAAGGCTGTGGAACGTTTACAGTCTGGTTAGGTTAGGGCACAAAATTTACTTGGTTAGGTTTAGGAAAAGTTTCTGGTTTGGGTTACATTGTGTACTTCCTTAACATTAGAGAAATTCATTATCATGGTTGCACTAATAAACATGCGGTTAATGTTGTCGAATTGTCATAGATTAAAGGCACAACATTGACTTTGCATTTCACAGGGGAAACACGGGGAACAGTGGTCTCCTGTGTGAAAGTATTGTGTTTTGACACCATATATGCTTCATTAACTTCCTCCTCTCATAACTATTATGGCTGGTAGAGGTTGCCTAACAATAAAACATAACTGTGGGTTGTAATAAGCTGCTTGCACAAACAACCTCTGGAGTCATTTCTTACAGGACAGTGTCCTGGTTTGAAATGCCCTATATTGGCCATTAAAGGAATGATAACTTAAATCACTTGAACAACTGCCCTCCTAATACTCAATCAAAAAAGTACATCAGTCCTGTAGATTTAAAATTGATTGTTGTCTTTTGCTTTTTCATGTTTTAATGCCTCTGTAGTTTTTGTCTATGGTAAATTATGTAATTTCTGTAGATATATTGGAATGGGTTTATGTTTTCATGTTCTTTATGTGTTTACTCTATTTGACCAAACAGGTATGACTTGGTGAGAAAATGTGTGTGACTTGAAGCACAAAGAAGAACCTCACCATAAACAAGAAAAACACTGACTCACTTTATTTGTAGAGTGAATAAATATCCGTAATGACTAAATATGCGTAATGGTGTCAACTTTTCTTGCTCTGAGATTTACCAAGCTGTTTCTGTTCAAAAGTGTATAAAATCTTTTTGTCCTTCCTCTGGGCCTAATGCCATCATCTGTCAAACTCTGCCATAATTATTTCATGTTGCTGGTCATGAATTTGCCTAAAGCAGAAACTATGCTCTGTGCATCACTGACCATTGTGCTTGTGCAATGTGCCTCCGAGTCAGAAAAACAAAAAAAATATATAAATATGTTAAAATAGAATATGTTTTTCATATGTGGTAAACAGAAATGAAGCAGTATCTATTTGTGGTACTGTATATGACTGTTTATATGAAGCTAAATCAATGGATTTACAGTACAGTAATATTGTAGTACAATCCTGCACTGTTTGTGTATGGGAGGCCATTAAGCCATATTTGTTCTGATCGAACATTTTAATCGGATTCTATGCAGTTTTGCATGAGAATATTTGGAAATTGTTCATTTTACTAGGTTCCATTGTTGACACAAACGTTGGAATACAGGTCTCTATTTCAGGTCTAAATTTCAGTATTCATTTAAAATTTGAAGCTGCACTAATAAATATTTTCATATCAACAAGAGATAAAAGTGAGGATCCCACAATTATCACAGGATTCTGCAATTCATTGTTTAGTTTTATACTGCCAAAACTTGATGGACAAAGTGGAGCATTTTGCCGCTAAAGAGCCTCCATAATTTGGTGAGGGCAAAAACTAAAGAGAGGGAGAATGCAGGACCTGCACTCCTTAGGTGGCCACAAACACAACTCCAAATAATTGCTTATGTTGATCCATGTCTGCTGGGTGTGTAAGTAGGCAAATGTCTGCTAACAACTTTATTTGGTAAATATGGTCAATGTTGTATTTATATTCTGCACCCCCCCAACTGGTAAAAAACAAATAATATAATGATCTATATTGTAATATATAATATGACAGCTAACTTAAATGTAGATGGGTTTTATCTGTTTTATTCATCATCCATTCGGATGGTGCAAGGCAGCTGGTGAATTTAACCTCCAATCCATTCAAAATCATTTCAGCATAGCCTGTCTGCTACATCTATTCAGTGCAGCAAATAATACATCTTGCCACAGAGTCTCTATCCTATGTTTGAAAAACATCTATAAAAAAACATTTTAAGGACACAATTACCAGTTCTCTGCTCTTTGTATGTGGCTATATTTGACCCACTACTGTATAAATAGGGGTGGATACAGCTGGCTGCATGTCTAAGTGGAAAACATTCTAACTTAATGCAGTATGTAGATTGTGGATGGTCCAATTCTCCTAATTCAGTACGATTTGTCTTTAAGAATGGGACATAAAAAAGAAGAGTGACGTGAGGAAACAAATTACCGTGTCTGATGGCAGCAGATACGTCAGTAAACAACTGTCCAGTCGGAGCATGTAGAGTATGTAAATCACATGCTCAACACCATGCGCCCCTAGAACTACAGATTCATTCTTAGCCACTTAAGAGCAGATAAACAAGCTTAAAACAGAATATATATATCAAATTATCAAAATATATTGTAAGCACAGGTACCTGTTCACACATCTAGAAGACACAATGCAACATGGGCATGTATTTCGAGTCATGTCAAATATTCACTGTCCTTTTATCATTGTTTTGGTCTCTGAGAAAAATATCTAGCACTTTAGCCGTCTGTTGTTTGGTGCTGGGCTGGTAGCATGCAGTGTGTCTAGCAGAGCTTTTTCCACTTAAAATAGCTGCCTGCTGCTGGTGGTAACCAGGTTGATGTGAGTGGTGAGACTGAACCAAACAGGAAAGTTGTGGTCCGTAAAACTGAAACAATGAGCTGGAAGACACTAAAAATCTCTGCACAGCTGAGAGAACTGCAGAGCTGGTAATAATTCTTTTTGTTTTTGTTACTATAAGTGACACCTTTTACATTACACATAGTAATTCTACCCATTGTTATATAATGATATTGATTAGTGCAGCTTTAAGTTTTCTGCAGACAGGCATATTGACATCCTAACATTGACCGTTTTGTAGTGGTGGTTTGTGGGCATCTTCTTTTTACTTTTGTTTTCCCTAAAATCAGCAATAAGTATGGTAAATAACTGTGTGTATCTTGCCATACTTACCTAAATAAGCGCTACAGTTGCTGTGATGCTGCACCATTCCTTCTCAGCCAAACCCTGGACCTCAGGGCTGCCCTCCACTGACACCACACAAGCTGTAATTTCCAGCTAAAGCTGGGATGACCTATCCACAAAAAAAAAAAAAAAAAAAATCACATTTAGAACCAACACTCAGTTTGTGGTGTGGAGCTGTTTCAAGACCACTTTAACGCAGAAATAACCCAAAGACTTGAATTAGACAAATTGTTTTTTCACTCTGCATTCTTCTGTTGTTTGTAAGCAGTGCATGGACGTTAGTGGCAAGTATGCAGAGTTTGGCCAAACATTTTTCAGTGAAATACAGTTAGGTACATAAGTATTTGAATGGTGTCACAATTGTTGTAATTTTGCCTCTGTACACCACCACGGTGGATTTTAAACAAAAACTTTAATCTTTATTCAAGAGGTTTAACGAAAATATTTCATTAACCGTTTAGGAATTACAACCAATTTATAAATTTTCAGAGGCTCAAAAGTAGTTGGACAACTGACAATTGTTTCAGTTTCATGGCCAGTTGGGCCTGTTCCCTCATTATTTCATGACAAATTAAGCAGATAAAAGGTTTGGAATTGATTCCAAGTGGTGAATTTGCATTTTGTAGCTGGTCAAGCGAACTGTCAATATGCATAGAGGTGTTGATGCAAGTGAAGGAGGCCATCATTAGGCTGAAAAGACAAAACAAACCTATCAGACAGATAGCAGAAACTTTAAGAGTGGCCAAATCGACAATTTGTACATTCTTAAAAACAAGGAATGAACTGGTGAGCTCAGCAAAGCCAAAAGGCCTGTAGGTGTATCACTGTCACAGTCTACAATCAAAAGATGCCTTCATGAATGTAAATACAGAGGGTTTACCACAAGGTGTAAACCACTGGTAACACTCAGGAACAGAAAGGCCAGATTAGACTTTAGCAGAAAAAATCCATGTATAAAAATGGCTGTAATTCCCAAACATTCCTAAATATTGTTGTTAAACCCCTTGAATTAAAGCTGACAGTCTACACTTCAATCACATCTTTATGGCTTCATTTCAAATCCATTGTGGTGGTGCACAGAGGCAAAATTGTGTCACTGTCCAAATACCTATATGCCTAACTGTATATTCAGAGCTCCATTTACATTTAAATAGAAAACTGTGGTTTTTGTTTCTTTTCTAAATGTGGATTTGAAAAGGAGCCTTGACTATGACTTAAAGGTTTACGATGCAGGATTTTCCTAAAAAACAATGTATAGACTCACACAAAATAATCCCTCTCAGTCATCACTAATACCCACTAGAAGTGTTTGGCGGTGCCTTTATTTGCAGAGACACTGCCCTATTCCTGTACTTTTTAAATTTTTTTTCTTATTTTGCTGTGTTCGGGACATTTCTGGGCTGCATCCTTTGGGCGGTGGGTGTGTAGCGCCCAGTCAATAGCGGTGCACAGGGTGTGAGCTGCAGCTCTGCGTGTCTGTTTGACCGCGCATGGGGCTGAGCTACATACACACACACGTTGACCTTGGTCACTTTCGGGTACATTACATAGACTTGCATTCATTTCCTGAAGACTTACCCTAACCCTAACCATAACCATTACTTACCTAACCTTACCTAACCCTCGCCCTTACCCCTAATAATGTAACCCTAACCCTAACCTTAACCACTGACCCAATAATCTGCTTTTTCTGAATTGGGGACCTGGCTTTTGTTCCCAATAGGACAAAACCATCCCCAATTAACTGGTCTTTAGTCTGAAATTTGTCCCCAAAAGTAGTTTATGAAAGAGAGACACACACACACAGAACAGAGAGGCCACAGTGGACAGGAAGAAAAGTGCACTTTGGATGCATTCACACAAAATTCAGCAATGCAGCGCCTTGCCTCAGGGTTGTGTGGAGGTGTGGGCATGTTTATTTCTGCTTTAGAATGTAACCGCTGTGAAACTATCAGAAAATATTGTTTTGTTTCTTTGATTCACTTTGTTCTTGCTAAAGCTGCTCCCTCTCTTCTTTTACGCTGTAGCTCACTTGATCACCGCTGCTGTCTCTCTCTCTCTCTCTCTCGCTCACTCGTTGAGCCGGGGATGAGGGGCCAACTTTGAATGCTGTGTTTACAAACAGCAGGGCACAGTATTATCTGTACTGATGGTCTCACATCAACCTTCCTTTTAATAACCACGGGGGTACCACGAGGTTCCGTGCTTGGCCCATTATTATTTACAGTCTGCATAAACAATATTATTTATCCAAAACACGGCTATATTATCCTTTTTTATGCAGATGATACAATCTTGTATGCACATGGCTCTTCTTCAACTCAATATTACAATTTGCCTTTAATGTTCTTCAGACATCTTTGCGCAACCTCATACTTGTACTGAATACTGACCATTTTTCTTCCTTGCATCCATACACATAATCGTACTGAAGTCAAAGTTGTTTATTCTTATAAATACTTTTGATTTCCTAAGATAGAATACTTACTTTCAAACCTCAAGTGGCAGAGAACCTGAAGATAAAAATGGGTTTCTTACATCAGGTTATGGTGTATTTTTCTCTTGAAGACAGGAGAGCCATTGTGCAATTGACTGTGCTTCTCTATGAGGGTATCCTTTATTGTCACATTGCTCATTCCACCTTAAAATGACATGATGCAGTTTACCATTGTGCTCTTTTTCATTACTGGAAATAAATATCTTACTCTTCAATGTGCACAATATGAAAAAGTAGGCTGCTCCTCGAGCAACAAGCAGAGAACAGCAGACTACCAGTTTTGTTTATAAATGTCTCCAACTAAAGTTGTATTTCACCTCTCTTCTCATATTTAAAACTACTGTTCATGAGAGACGATCCCAGAACTGGATAACTCTTGATATCCCACCAATACTGAACTTGAGAAGACTACCTTTGGTACTTTGCGTCATATAAATAGAACAAACTTAAACTTTCAATTTTGGACCTTTTTAGATATGTATGTGATTGTTTCTGATGCTCTTTTTACCTGTTTGTGTCTTAGTGTCTGTGTTTTGTTGTGTGATTCATCTCTGTTCTCATTTCTCTCGGCAGCTCTCAGTGAAACCACCTGATCAAATCTAAGGCATAAAATTGCAAGGCACCTTCTCCCACATGGTTTGCAGATACCCAAAAATAAAGGGTAATAATGTCAATCATTATGTTCCAAATGATCCACTGTTTGCAATACTATATATCATTATGTTACGCAACTGCCTTCAGACTGACATGACCAATTGAAATTGTCATTCGCTGCTTGTTTCTTCTTAGTCTTTTTTGTGTATGTGTATTTTACTAGAGCATTACAAATAATTATTACATTATTTTCTTTATTATTTAGTTAATTTTTCCATTAATTATATTTCATGAATTGAATACCTTGACAATTTCTTTCAAAGGATAACAAGCTCTTGATAATGTGTACATTCCATTAAAATCATCTTGCAACTCGCTACTTGTCAAATTTTTTAATAGAATAACTTATGGTATGGTATGTGATAAAATCATATTGGAATCATCAGCAAATGAAATGGATAAAGAGTATTTACAAACTAATAAAAAATTATTTATATAAAAAATAATTAAAAAGGGTCTTAAAACAGATCCATGTTGTACCTATTTTGTATGAACAGTGTTAGAAGCCCATATTGCTCACTCTCATAAGCAGTTAACAATTTTCTTGTATGACAATAGAAACCATAGTCTATTGATTCAACTTAGCTAACAATATACCATTTCTAACAGTGCAAAACCCTTAGACAGATTTCAAAAATAAAAAATAAAAAGTGCAAACTTGATGTCGTTTTTAGCTATGATTATTTTATCTACAAGTAGGTGGAACACACCTATATACCTACAAGTCTGTGTGGTTAAATGTAAATGTCAAACTACCAAAAAGAGAATAAAAGCAATTAATAAGAGGAACAGATGTTTCAGTACAAAATTAAAATTTGCTGGAAAAAATGACGATGCCAACCATTTCTCTTAGTACGAGTGAATACACAACTTCCCTGAAAACAAACTACAAAAACAAAAAACTACAACATACAACTCTGCATTTTTACATATTTGTACTGATACTGGTATAAACACTCTAACATAATACAGTACCAGTATCATGTTACAGTTGGAGTAAACTGCAGCATGCTTATGTTTACCAACCTGGACTAACACCAGTGAGTCCAGATTTTATTATAGTGACAGTTATATTCTGCATCTTTTCCCTTGGGACAGGGGGTGTCCTTCTAGCCCTCCTCCCCTCTCATCATCTGTCACTCATACTGACAAGCTGTTCACTTTGAAACAGCAGCTCCTCTTATGCTAAGGTAAGTGGCAGCTATAAAGCCCTGATCTGACTCCAGGACGGACACTGACGCGGACAACTGCAGACAGTGGACGCGCATGTGCTTCTATACATACTCCAATCAGGGATATGTTTACGTGGGTACATTTCACATATGCTCACTAGAAAGTATGATGGCGACCTCTTGACAGCAAAAAGATGTATGTGACAGCCTAAAATTAATATGACCTAAGCATGTGGATTACAGTGCATACATAATGACATATATATGTTGCACGACATGAGCATCAAATGTACTTTTCTGCTGCATGAGCAGTCGGCAGTCTGTGCAATATTAAAGGCTGAATCCAAATGTGTGGACTTCACAACACTTGCAGTGCAAACTTCACTGGACTTCATTTGGGAAATCACCCATAATCCATGGCAATATGGATGTGACAGTGTATAAATAAATTAATGATATGTACCATATTTTTTCATTTTTGTTGTATCGGTTTATTGATAGAAAGGTTTCATAATGCACATACAGAATATGAATAGGAATTTTACCCCCTTGTGGTCCTGCACCCTTACAGACTTGACGTGATGACAGTGAAGATGTCATCATGATTCCGCGAGGGCTCAGTCTGCAAGTCTGGTGTGTGAACATTTGGATTCAGCCAAATTTTTGGCCCTTGCTGACTTAGGCACATGAATCGGCCAATAAATCAAAGCCTCCCCACCAAGGAAGCTTGTTGTTGTGCCTTCCTTTGTGCTTTCCTTTGTTATTGTTGTTGCTGCTGTTTTATTTTTATGGTTCGTGCATGCTGGTTGTACCCCTAGATTCAGAAAATCTGAGCAAAATCTGAGCAATTTATGTTGGCAAGAGCCTGGAGAGCCTTCAAAGCATGGAACAGTTTTTTTCCCTAAAATCCTGACTGCTGTTTGTGGTTAGGTTTAGGAAACAAAATCACTTTTGTTAAGGTTTGGGAAAGGTCATGGTTTTGGTTAAATTTTAAAAATGTGTCTCAAGTCACTGCAAACTTTTTCTGTATTAAACCAGTGCTACAAGTGCCTACACATAACCATAACAAAGTTTAATAATGCTGTATAAAAATGGATATAGTATTTCAAAGACAGAAATTTGGGCAGAAAACAAATGATATGCATTGTCTATGACCACTTTACTGATACATTAAGTTGCAAAAAGGTTGATACTGGCCACATACACTCACCAAGCACATTATCAGGAACAACATACTAATACCGGGTAGGGCCTCCTTTTGCTCTCAAAACAGCCTCAGTTCTTCATGGTATGGATTCCACCAGATGTTAGAAATATTCCTTTGAAATCCTGGTCCATGTTGAAATGAATGCATTACATCATTTCTGCAGATTTGTCAGCTGCACATTCATGCTGCAAATCTCCCATTCTACCACATCCCAAAGGTGGTCTAGTGGATTCAGATCTGGTGACTGGGGAGGCAACTGAAGTACACTGAACCCATTGTTATGTTCATGAGACCAGTTTGTAATGAGTTTTGCTTTGTGACTTTGTGCATTATCATGCTGGAAATAGCCATTAGATGATGGTAAACTGTGGCCATAAAGAATCCACATGGTCAGCAACGATACTCAGATCCACAGAGCTGCCTCTCACTTTACTTTTTTATGTGTTTTGCACATTGGTGTTTGCCCATTCTGACATTTGATGTTAACATTAACTGAAGCTCCCGACCTGTATCTGCATGGGTTTATGCACTGCAGTGCTGCAAAATGATTGGCTGATTGGATAATTGCATGAATTTCAGTCTCCTTAGAAAATTGTATTTACTGTTCGTAATTAGTTGTATATAGACATAAGTTCTAGGAGAGAGGGTTGGATATACAGTATATACTTTAAACAGTACAATCCATTACAACATGTGCTCACAAATACAAAATGACTGAACAAAGTAGAATGACTGAGAGGACTCATGTGTCTTCTCTTTGGGTGTGGCAGGCAGATACATATTTTGCAGGCATGAACACTATTTTGCTTTCTTCCAAGATGCAGTTTACCCTCATTTGTGTGGTGGAGGATTTCTGGATATATGATGTTGGCTTTTAAAGGAATTCTTCTTTTATTTCGGAACATTTGGTCTACTCAGTGAGGAAGTGAAGCTCTGTCTAAAAGGCTTGTAGACCACAATGAGAACCAAAACTGTCTTCTATAAATTATGCTAATTTACGTTATTTTGCTGACTAAAGCATCATTAAACCTTTATGGTTATCTTTAGACACTCACAGCACTTGGTTGATGTTAGGGATATATTGTGGTCTGGTTTAATACAGAAAAAGTTCACAGTGACTTGTGTTTATTTACATGTAACTCAAACCACGATTTTATGCTAACCTTAACCAAAGTGCTTTTGTTGCCTAAACCTAACCACTTTGGATGTAAACCTCTGTGTCTGTTGTGACAGTCGTGCACTCCGTATGCAATCCGTCCACCCCAACCATCTCCTGGTTACTAAGCAGCCATTAATAAATGTAGCGCTTCATTCATTCAAAAAATACATTGCCTCTGGACATAATCTAGCCAGCACATAACTTTCCTACAAGATGTATTTGCGGTTGCAGATTCTCATATATGAATGTAATTTTTAGGAGATGGTTGTGAGAACACAGCCTGTTTTCTTTTGATAACAGTTTTTGTCTGCATCTGCCTGTTTATTTAATGTGTATAATGTGATTGAGATGAAATCAGTTTGATGCTCTGGCGCTCCTCAGTGTTTGTAATTTTGGATGGTGTTAAGTCACTGAGTCTAAGGGCCAGAGATGTGTATGTTTTTCCTGGCTTTTTAAAGCTAGGTGGTGAAGTGAATGGGGGTCATTTGTTTTCAGGTGTAGCTAGAACTCGTCTTTGATTTCCCTATCTTTAATTTATGGTCTGTTTATAAAAATACACAATGTATTAGTAAATTAAAATATATAATACATTTTTATATATTTTTATTTTTTTTTTTTCTTCCAGAAAAACATGCAAATAAGGTAAGGGTAGGCTTTTCAGCCTCTCAGGTAACCACCAGTCACCACCAAACAGATGGTTAGGGCAGCCTACCTGCATGTCACTGTGAAAACAAAACAAATGGAGGAATAAAGGTACCAGGCATCACATGTCATTTAAAGGAGGCCTGTGAAGACATGGATATAGCGGACATGTGGAGAGCACTACATTGAACAGATTGGGCAAAACATTTTCCCTTGTTTGAAATATATTTAAAGTAACAACTCAATGTTGTCTTTACAGAGTATTTATCTCCTGAGGCACCACCCAGCTTGATAAAGGACACTGCTAAAGCATATGAAATGATAATTTCATGTGCCTCTACGCAAAAATAGGAGAGGCTATTTGAGCAAATGGAATTAGAAGTGGAGTTCCACAATTCTTAGGAAAAATATGATGAAAACCTTTGTAAGAAATAGTAATGAATAATAAGTGAATTTTAAGTTGTGAAAATGTGAAAAAACATTTTTTAGAAGTAAATAAATCAAAAGTAAATACAATTTATAAATGCTATTATAGGCCAGCCTACCTGAAATGTAAAAACCTAGGACCAAAATGCTGCTAGTAAAGTTTATTCCTTTAAAAAACTGAAACTGTGGGAGAGAAAAAAACAGATATTTGAAAGTGAGCCCTTGATTGTTTCACTCGAAGAAAATTGGGTTGTGTAATGTCAGAAACCAGAATAATTAAATATTTGCTCTAATTCCCAATTAATTCAACCAAAACTAGGCTGAGGGATAAATATCCCTCTGGTATACATGCTATTTCAGTAAGGGAACTGCACAGTTCATAGCTTACATATATCAAGTCATCAGCATTGTACTCATTGCCACTGACTCTCATAACCACAACCAAGCTCCCTACAGACATCGCGGGCTACACCCATTTTATATTCTCTGCATTGGCGCAGTCTGTTGAAAACCCATATTCAGGGGTTGGAATATAGAAATGGAACTGTTACAGCACATATTTTTTGATTGAAACTTAGAAGCAGAAATGTAATAGAAATCACACCATAGAGTGTTGATTTTAGGCAACTAGCCTGAATCTAGAGTATCTCACTTAGGGGAGGGGTGGGATTCTTAGTCTACAGTCCAACTTAATGGTTAAGTTGAAAAGATGAATGCCCATAATTTAGCTTCAAATACAGCAGTTTTAGCTTCCATTCCAGTTTCAGTTGAAAAGGGAGACTGGCAAGAAATGCCACACAGATTGTTTATGAGGTAACTACAGTGTTGAAAATGTATGATCATTTGGAATTAGTTTTCACATAAAACAATTCAAGGAAAAGGGGCAGAGAAATGTTTTGCCTAAAAATATACATATGATGTAGGTTTCTCTCACTATTGTGCTTCTATAATACTCCCTCGAAAGGACCAGTCTGTGTATATACAGGCCCCAGTTGAGTTCCGCCAGGAGAAACAGACATGCCTGTCCCCTCATGTGTCTGATCAAAGCCAGAGAGAGGGGAAACGAAAACAGATAAAAGGACAGACTGAGTGAAGGAAGCATCTCAAAAACAGCGAGCTGAAAATAACACATTCATCATCCTTGCAGTACCAGCTGTGAATGCACTGGAACTAATCAGGAGTACAAAGCCATGAAGAAACAAAGTCTGTGATGCAGGCCAAAGGAGGCCTGTTAAACTTCAACTAAATCCCAGGCTGGTTTCAAACACTGTGACATTTCCGAAACAAACCTGATGATTGCAACCTACAGTAGTTTAAACACAGAAAGGCAAGTGGAATTGGCCAGAACATAAAAGTCACTGGACTAATAAGCCAGCTGTTTGGCTCCCATGTTCATACATGACATATATTTGATTAGAATGTCATTGGACATCTGACATCTGTTGCAAAAAAATTGGGTCCAAATTTATTTCCTGTCACCTACTGATATAAGAAAACCCTGTGGCAGAAAATAAACCTGAACCCACTTAGGCTCATGATATATTTGCCTTTTACCAAAATGTATATATAGACAATCAGCTGCAATATGAATGATATTGTTCGCATACTTGTTTGCATAAACCTTGCTTCTCGGTCTTGTAACCCATGACCCGGAAGCCTGTATTTTTTTTCCAACCTAGTTTAGATGAAACCATGCCCACATCCATATCAGTTAGGATTAGGGACAGTGTTTCGGTCATTGTGTCCAGGCTTTTGTCATAAGGAAGCGGTCGTGGTTTCATCTAAACTGGGTTGGAAAAACGATAGACGCAACCTGTATACAGTATTTTGTGGAAAATGTTTACCCGAAGGCAGCGCCCCTTTGACTAGAATCTGTTTCGTAATTGGTTTCTGATGTGGGAAATTAAAAGGTAAAACTGGAATATTTGGAAACAACATAACTGTAATTATCAATCTTCAGTATTGGGCGATTGGAGTACTTTGCAACAAATATTTGTCTACTTTTCCCTCATTAAACAAAAGGCTTTTTTCTTTGTCTTTTTTTTTTCTTTTTTGTGTCAAATGCATCTTGGCTTATTCAGGAAAAATCAGTCAGCCCAATCAATAATATTTGTCCTCCACAGCTGCATAGTCAAGGTTATCATTGTTCCGTTAATATCAGCCGGGAACAGACAGCCTGGACATTCTCACTGTTCCTGCAGCCTTTCACAGAGAAATTCTAAATTTTATTATGAGCGTTTGCAGCTGATTTTATTGCTCCTTCACATCCTTTGTGTTATTTCAGTAATAAACTTTAATTGTCTGTTAGCGTTTTCATCATTCACATCCTGTAATGTCCTCATACCGCCATAAATCTATAATCTCTGCTGAAGCAATAATAATCAGAAATGCTGTGATGCAGTGTGAAATGAATAATGATTTTATTATTACTTTTATTCAACGATGAATAATATCAATTGTCAGGAACACGAACAAGAGAAAATTACAACTAAGCTTGGGAGGACTTCAAGTCATTCTAGGTCAAGCGTTTGCGATTCATGTGAAGTCTCAAATCGTTGGTGCTATAGCCAAACTCAAGTTTCAAGTCTTTTTCAAAGTTGAATCTTATGTCATTAGATTCATGACTTGAGTCCAAGTCATGTTTTTGGATTCAGGACTCCAGACGCTGTTTGACACCTTATTATTTTTAAATGTATCCATATTAGTGTAATTATGGCCTTAAATTGTTCTTCATCCCTCCTGTGACAAGTATATGTTGGTCCATTTGGTTTACACTCTTCTAAAAAGCCGGTTGTGTGCCTTAGAGAATACCTCAAAATATTCTGAGGGTAATTATAAAACGTTTACCACAATAGTATCGCAGTAATATGTATCAGCTGTTGGGAAAGCACAGTCATTGAATTGAAACCGTGTGAATACACATGAGCTATACCTCCAGTGGCAACATTAGATAAAAGTCTTATTCCTGGCACCAACTTGCTGCGTGTGTGTTATATATGTGCTGCAGCTCTGGAAGAAATTAGGAAACTCAATATTTTTAACATGAAAGAACCTGTGTGAAAAGCCAGTGAGCCTGTGAGACTGGTGTTAGGTTTCACATACTTTTCATTAATTGCAGTCTGGAAGGGTTCAGGGATTTGGCCTGTGATTGAGATGTTCAGTTACTCCTTAAGTAGAGGAAAAAAATCTTAGGAACTATCAAAACCTCAGCTGTTGATTGCTAGAATGATGCATTTCTTGAAAAATGAAGCCCTTCAACTTTATGCGATATCAGTGAATCAGTGTGTGACTACTTTCTAACCCTAAACCCATTACACCCGGAAAAGACTTTTCTGTGATTAGAGTTTGTGTTCTCATTCCAGACATGACAAGAACTGCCATTAATTACACATACGAACAACTAATAGAGCCAGACCCAAAGTGTAGGTGTTCACAACCACAAGCACGCAGAAGCATAACATAGCAGCGTTATGCTGCTTTGCAATGTCAACGTTTAGACATTGTGCCGCTTTGGGAAAATTCTTATAAAAGCTAAAAAAAAAAAAAAAATTCAAACAATTAAATTTGAACAAAGTCAGTTCACCGTGTATTGTGGTTACCTGATTAATTGCAAATTTGTTCGGGAATATGCATTACTAAAGGTCAATATCCAATTATTAGGGACTTTTAACTCTTTAATGGTCTCATACAGTAAAACACAATGAAAAATATAATAATAATAACAATAATAATAATAATGAATATATTATATTTTACACAATTAAAAAGAAAGAAGAAAGTAAAGACATTTGTAAACTACACATCCCTTTTTATGGACAAGAGCAATGTGTAAAACACAATTACACAAACACAACATTTTTAAGGATAAATAAATTCAGTAAATGAACTAATGGTCATATAAAAACAACAAAAAGTCATATAAAATGCAGTGCTATTTTTTGTAGAATCAGACTTGTTCATCTTTGTTTTGGTGCAACAGCGCAACAGTTTCTTTAAATGATGGATTCCCTCATTGTGGTTTTCTACCAACTATTGCTAACTTAAAGTATATTCAAATACATAAAGCAGAGTATTTCTTGTTCTCTTTAATCTCGACGCACATTTGGGCAGAAATTCCACTGTCCCCAGTGATCAGTAGTCAATGATTAACACTAGTAGTTAAAAATTAGAAAACTTATTTCCATGGCAATATTTTAAAAAAAGCAAAATTTGCACATAGTTGTCAGACTTTTGGGATATGCATTGTCATCATTGTGATCAGACAGCCCTCTGAGACTCTAAAAGTACATCAACAAATTCTGATTACCTTTTGAAAATGCTACCATATTTTCCAAGGAGGAAGCCACCTGAAAATGTCTTGTTTTGAAAACTGAAAACTGAGATAGAGATGACTCAGTCAGGACAAGCTAAGTACAGCTCTTTTCAATTAGATATCACAACTCAAAATGTACTCTACAAAAAAAAAAAAAAAAAATTAGAAAATGCAGGTATAGAGACCCTGTTTCAAAATTATGTTTTCAGATCTTTATTATATCTGTTGATATTGTGCTTACTTCTTTGCCCTTGGCACATTAATCCATTCAGAGTTAGGTTACATGTGAAATGATAAAAGTATGATAAAATATCAAAGGAGTAGTACAACCTTATATATACAGTGCATTCAGAAAGTATTCAGACCCGTTCACCTTTTTCACATTTTGTTATGTTGCATTTTGATGTTATGTGCTAAAATCGATTAAATTCATTTTTTTCCCTCATCAATCTAAACTCCAGAAATCAAGCGTGTAGATGGGAGAAACTTCCAGAAGGAGAACCATCACTGCAGCACTCCACTGATCTGGACTTTATGGCAGATTGGCCAGACGGAAGCCTCTCCTCAGTGAAAGACACATGGAGGGCGCTTAGAGTCTGCAAAAAAGCACCTAAGGGACTCTCAGAATGTGGGAAACAAGATTCTCTGGTCTGATGAAATCAAGACTGAACTGCTTCCCCTCAATTCTAAGCGTCACATCTGGAGTAAACCAGGCAATGCTCATCACCTGCCCAATACCGTCCCGCGGTGAAGCATGGTGGTGTCACCACCACTCTGTGGGGGTGTTTTTCAGCAGCAGGGTTGAGGGAGAGCTGAACAGAGCAAAGTACAGCGATATCCTTAATGAAAACCTGGTCCAGATCGCTCAGGATGTCAACTCTGACAACTCAATCGAACATCTCCGGAGAGACCTGAAAATGGCTGTTCACCAACTGTCCCCATCCAACCTGACAGAGCTTGAGAGGATCTGCAGAGATGAATGGCAGAAAATCCCTATACCCAAGAAGACAGAAGGTTGTAATCGCTGCCAAAGGTGCTTCAACTAAGTACTGAGTAAAGGGTCTAAATACTTATGTCAATATGATATTTCAATTTTTCCTTTTTAATAGATTTGCAAAAATTTCTATTAAGTGATAGGTCTTAATACTTTCTGAATGCATTGTATATTTATATATATATATATATATATATATATATATATATATATATATATATACACACAATTACATTTTATTTACAATTAATTCAATAGTGTAATAAGATTTGAACCCTGGATCTTGATTCAGGAATTTCAGGGTCAGACATCACAGCCCTGACAAAACAGAACACCAGAACATTAGAGAGATGAGGGGAAAACGAAGATATCGAGCAGATTCACTATAATGCACTTTAAGTTAAAATTACATTTCTTTTTCTTCAGTGTTTTATTTTACAAGTTGATCTTGGTGAATTGAATTGAACTATATAGGAGCCAGGCGATAAGGAGTGTGAAAATGAAAATGGGGACCACTTTGCACGATATGACTCTGTGGCACAGTATTTACTATAAATCACTGGGCTCTCAAATTTACCATAATATAGTCACATGACAAAATCTTAAAATAAGGCGGTGTGTTGGCGCCCCCCAGTGGTCAGACGCTTATTCTACAGGGTAAGGTGTGTTTTGTAACATAATGAGTATCTTAGTGCAATATATAAAGTAAATTTAGCCTATTAGGAGGGGTGTTGTATTAGATCTTAGTGAAAGGAGTTCCTTATATTTTGTTTCCACATGTATGTGAACGGGGGTGGACAAATATTAGACACACCACAGTGCTATACAGTATTGAATAAACACCAGTGCAACTCAGTCTCAACCAAAATCGACCATTGGGCTGTTGCTGTAGTTTTTGACTGCATTCAGAGTATACAGCTACGCAACAGTGAAGCTAATGTTATATCATCCGTTATGTTATAGCCCATAGCTACGTTACAAAATGTTTACGTTTTTTCTCCATGTCAACGTTGTGACGTATATGGCTTACGTACGGCACATGTAACACAGAGTTGTGCAACTCCTTCTGGGTAACATATCGGCCGTCCTGCACGTTGACATTGGGATAGTAACCTGACAGAAGAACGCTTCTTAGCTGACTAAGAGGTTGGTTTTTTCTCTCGAATCTGATGTTTTTCTCTCTACTGTAGCTTATTTGATTAGACAAAAACTAAAAGAGTCGCCCTGAATTTATTATTAACATGCTATGTTAAAATAATCTTCGAATTAAAAGCGAGAAGACAGTCAACGTTTCCGCTTATGTTAGCTTAGCAACTAGTTATCCACGCTAACGTTAAATGCTTTCATCTAGTGCACCCGATGCTACTTAGCCTGATCATCAAACTGGTTTGCCATTTCGTTCGAAGCTCCGATGCTAACTTTAACCGTGAGGTTTTGCAAGGATAACTCCTGACAGGGTCAAATTTTAGCCTCCTCAGCCATTCTGCCGCTTAACCTTTTATATTTAATGTTCATGTTAGCCATAGGAACTCACTTTAGAAATTAATTTTCGACTTACACAGTCATTATACCGTTAGCTACTCTCATTCTCTATTACTTGCTATTAAATGTTGTTCTGTTGCTTCTCTTTGCCTTCTTAAATTTGCGTCCTTCATTGAAAGGTGTACAGACACACTTTGCTCGCCCTTCAAACGGGCAACATTGCAAAGACATCTGGACTGATACATTAATCTAAAAATATTTTGTCGAAGGTCTCATAGGTTTTTTTTCAGGGGAGTAGTTATTTACATACAGGGATGTGCTTACAAGGGGGTGGGCATTTTTCCTAAATTTTAGATATTGATGACAAAGTAGTATTTATTATAGGGCTGTTGTTGCATAAGGCTTTTTCTTGTTCCTCAGATTACGCAAGTAATCAAAACTGTGACTCTGACCAGGCATTCAAGATAGCTTTCCGTACTGGACTCGGGGCTACAGAAAGAAAAAAAGAAAAAAAAATTCTACTTTAAAAAACTATTCAGGTTCAGTACCCACTGTAGCTACAGTCATTACACTAGTTATCCATACCAGTGCATATGACATAAAGAGTCTTGACTGTTTTAATGTCTTATGTGTGTTGTTTCGACATCAGACAGGGCAGGATGGGAGCGTTTGTGTCCACACCTGCTGCTCCTACAGTCAGGGCAGAGGCCATGATGGCTGCCCCTCCTCAGGGCTGCCCCATGCACCAAGAAGCCAAGCCTGTTACAGGTAGTGCTGCAGGAGGTGCAAGGCTATTAACTGTGGTTATAGCATTATATCATACCATTTTTGATAATTGTTGTTAAATTGTGTCAGCGTATTGTAATTTGTTTGTCTGCATCTGTTTTTCGTAGTGTCTCCACCATCAGAGTGCCCCATGCATCAAGCTCAGCCTCTAAAGGGTAGGTGTATCAGTAAGAGGGTCAGTGTCTATTAAATTATCTGTGACATGCCCGTAAATGATGAATTATTCAGCACCACTTTAGCAAATACATTTCCACTGACATATAAGTTACAGGTTAGTATAATTTGTTGGGCTAAACATAATTGACATCATTTGATTTGTTATAGTGACTGGTGCTGCTACTCCCTGCTATTGCCTTCTGATCATTACACAAGTTTAGCAGATTTTCCTTTCTTGACTGCATTACTTTGCATCTTTCTAGATTTGGATTGTTTTACTGTTGAAATCGTTGAAATCTGTAGACTAGTACTGTATGTACCCCCTATGCCTCAATCAGGTGTTCATGTCTCCTCCAGTGTCTCCTCCATCAGTGTCTCCGATGCACAGAGCAGAAGCAGGTCCAGCCCACCAGGACCGGGCCTACGAGTTTGTAGAGTGTCCCATGAAAGCTGCAGCAGGCATGAAGAGTGACATCAACCCAGCAAATATGGTACCTGCACCACTTTAGTGTAGGAAAAGAGGGAGTGGGTGCTGTGTGGATGGGGAGAGGAGTGAGAGGGTGAAAGCCAAGCAGGAATAAATAAATTTGGGATGTTTAAAGTGTCTTTTGACTGAAGCACTATTTGGACTGGATTGCAGTTCACAAAATAAGAAGCAAACAAAATGGAACTTCTACAACTTTTGAAGAGATGATGAAGAGCCTATAGAGTAATTTAAAAGAGAATTAATCTGCAACTATTTTGATGTTGATTTATCATTTCAGGAACCAGAAAAATGCCAAACATTTTCTGGTTCCGGCTTCTAAAATGTGACGATTTGCTGCTCTTCATTGTCATATATGACAGTAAATTAAACATATTAAGGTTTAGGACTGTTAGTATTACAGGAAAAGCATATTGCCTTGGGCTATTTTTTAACAATTAAAAAAGTAACCAATTAATCAAGAAAATAATTGGCAGATTAATCAATAATGAATATAATCATTGGTTGCGGGCCTAGAAGAAATGTAATGCTATGAACAGAGATATTTGTAGCTGTTAATAAAACTCCATCACCCAGCAGTTGCAAGGCTGAAACAGCTTTAATCTGAGTTAAAATGGCTCCACATCTGTTCTGCTCTTGAAATGCACAACACGCAAGAAATTCTTATTGAAATTAATGATTTTACAACTTTTAGATTTGATAATAATATAACAACATCATTCTTGTAGGAGATTTTTAAACTTAAAAACTCATCTAGTATTAAGTGGCTTCTCATCCTTAAATACTTTTGCCTGTAAGATTTAAAAGCATGTCTGTTGACCAAGCAATGATCACGCCCATACCTGAGATTTTATCCTGACTGAGTATGTTCTATCCTGAATGGTTAAGTGTCTTTCATCTCTATTATCATCTCTACTGTATTTAAATATTTTTTTACATTGTCATTTACACCACAAAATTCACTTTGTTGTCACAATTTTAAAGATTCAATTGTGGACTGTGTTGTTTTGTCTTTCTGCCCTGTCTGTGCAGATGCCTCCTCCTAACCAAATACCAGCTCCAGACCAGCCCTTTGACCTGTCACTCTCCAGAGAGGAGTCCAAAATTCCCTGTCATGGCACTGAAAAGAACTGGGTTTACCCATCTGAACAAATGTTCTGGAATGCCATGCTGCGCAAGGGGTTGGTTTTTAACTGAATGGATTTTTTTAATTCAAGCAACTGACGATAACTTTAGTTGGTAGAACATGTAGTTTTAGCCTGCCAGCCTGGATGTCCAATTATATCTAATTACCTTTAGCCGTGTTGTTAGAGAGAAGAGAGATTGTGGTCACCACATATACAGTATAGCAAAATACTGTCTGATACGTTTTTGGTACAGAAGGGAAAAAAGAGAAATGCATAAGATTATATATTTTTCACTTATTTTGAAAAATGTAAACATTAATTAGCAGCTTATTGGCCATACATCTTACTCTTAATAGGAAGGAATCCAACTTGCATATTCACAAATATAAAGTAAATGAATAAAATAGCTCACTAAGACATGCAATGAACTGACAGGTGCACACGTGTAGCAGGACTCAAACACTATAATAGATAAATCAGGTTGATGTCATTGCAAACAGTTTAGCGTGCTTGATTGTTTTGATTTCAAGGAATTAGTGTTGCCTGAATTGAAAATGCTGTATTTTTGGAAAAATATTACTTTATTTGGTGTAATGGCCAAATGGCTTAGTCTGCATATGACATTAGCTTTAATGATTACAGTCAGTCAGTTATTTAGATGGGAGGAGATAGTGTTGAGGCAGTAAAGAAACCCTCTGTTGGCTTTGTGATATTCTTTACTTGGTTTAAAACTCTGTTCTGTACTGCAGGTGGCGCTGGCGCGATGATGACCTCACTCGTCAAGACATGACTAATATCATTAAAATCCACAATCAGAACAATGAACAGGCCTGGCAGGAGATCCTGAAATGGGAGGCTTTGCATGCAGGGTGAGTCATGAAACAACGGCATACAAATCAGCATGAAACTGTCTACTCGTTATTTACTTTACATGATCTGCCTGTTCATCAAAGTATTGTAGTAAGTAGTAGTTATTTGATGAGTATTTTGTCTCGTATTTTCTCCCAGTGAATGTCCATGTGGGCCGACCTTGAAGAAGTTTGGTGGGAAAGCCAAAGAGTACTCACCCAGGGCTCGCTTCCGTCACTGGATGGGGTGAGCATTTTCACACTATATCTGCCTGAATTTTAGTTTACAGCTTAGATATGTGACACTGAGCAGAAGAACCCAAATGAAACTGGGATGTTAATTTTACCTATTAACTCTCATGTTCATTGAATGCGACTGCGTCATGGCTGTGTCACATCTCCACATGGTTCCATTAACCACTGTAAGCATTTCAGAAATGTAGCTGCTTCAAGTAGCCACATTTCCAATATACTGTGGCTTAAGAGTTGGTTTGCTGACATTTTGTCTGTATTACAAGCATATTGTCCCCGTGCTCATTTAAATTTGTATCTCCAAGTCAATAAATAGTGTATATTAGCCAGAGGAATACCGTAGCATTCCTTCCCCTGCTTCACATATGACTAACTTACAGCAAAACTAGTTTTTCTTGTTTTTTTAATGCATGTCAATAAATACAAAATCGATAACAAAGGAGATGCATTGTTAAATTTTATTTGTTATATACATTCACAAGTGAGTTTCATGCTTCAAAGATGCAAGCTGCTTAGGCAAAAAATAAAAAGGCACAAAAAAGAAAGTGGAAAGAGGAAAAGAGCTGCGTGAGAGATGCTCCACTCACAGGTTTACAGAAAATTGAGACATTTTCAAATAGTGCATCATTAGACTTAACCTGTTGTATCTCCAGAGGGTGCTGTTTTAAGTCTGATAATTGTCCTGAAGTGAAGTCAGTGTTGGTTGGGTCTGAAAACTACAAGTTTGAAAATGAAAAAAATCTGAAGAATAAAGCTCACTTCTTCAGCCGCCCCCCCCAACTCTGCTTGAGGCTAGACGCTACATTATTATACACATAACACATGCAAGTCTCCGAGCGGACTGTCAGCATTGTGGGTAATGTATGAGGTCAGGTTTTATTGAGGGAGAAGAATACGTAGAATAAAAAATACATCATCTCTGGTTCTGCTGCATCAGTTTTATTTCTTTTTTTTTTTTTTTAACTATCCATTGTGAATCAAGACGGTGTTACAGGAGTTTAATGCTGAACCAGTGGAGTACACTTTTAATAACGTAACTGGAAGGTGGTATGTTTCACTCTGAACGTAGCTTTTTCTTTTGTCTCTAAACGCAGTATGAAGAGTTTAGAGTTTGCATGCCAATCTCATTTGACATTAAAAGGTGTATTCAGGAAACATCCTTTAGAAAACATCCAGCCCTGTAATCTATCTAAAATACAAAGACAAGCTGCAGGAGAGAAGAGTGTCCCATTCTCTAGAACAGATTTGCAGTTAGAGGGAATTCAATTTGGTGTATTATAGTGAAATCTCTGCCCCCTAGACAGTGATGAAAAAAGTGAAATCTCAAAGTGTCTCCTGAATGGTAGTTAGCATGTTTTAGGTTAGCTTCTAGTCCCTTTCTAGCAGTGAATTGGTAAAACTTTCTAGTTGCCACTAGTAGACTGCAGTGCGCAGAATTGCCGAGTTATACAATTTTTTTTTTTTTTTTCCAAGAAATCTTATTCCAATAAATTAATTTCTCTGATACCTCTCCCATCACCCTCAGATACGAGCTGCCTTTTGATCGCCACGACTGGATCATCGACCGCTGTGGGAAGGAGGTGCGCTACATCATCGACTACTATGACGGTGAGATCAACAAAGACACCTACCGGTTCTCCATCCTGGATGTACGCCCCGCCTTTGATTCTTTAGAAGCCATCTGGGACCGCATGAAGGTGGCTTGGTGGCGCTGGACCTCCTAAAGGACTCTGATGTGTATATAGGTCACTTTGTGAACTTCATACACACACATACAAAGACTGTGAATATGGTGTTCATCATATCAGCACTTTACAACATGTGTGGTGCTGTACAAAGAAACAAACAAAATCCACAAAGAAAAACAAAATCACTATGATAGTTTAGCAGAACCTCTCAGTTAGGCTGTATGAAGCTTTCTCTGCTAATCATATTGATTTAAGTGGAAATTATAATTTTATGCTTCCATTGCAGTTCACAAATCTTATAACAGCATGTGCATCTAAGCTAGTGGAAGTGTTTGTCAAACAGGTCTTATGGGTTTCAAACTTCTGGGAATCTGTTCACGCTTCATTCTGCTCTCAATTCAAAGATCACTACAGGAACAGCTTACTTACTTTTTTGCAATTCTTTCTCACAGTTTTACAAATCAAGTTCATCATGAGGATTACTGCTTAGCTTTGTCAAATCTTAGAAAATAACCCTGATGATGTCGTAGTGATGTCATTGGGGTTATTCCGGCATAGGCTTGGGGACTATAAATTTTTTACGTTACAAACTGCAGGTGTGGAGTTTGAAAGACGGTTACATTTACTAGGCGGGGGGGTGTAATGAAAGATGTTAGCATGGTCCAGTATGGGGAATGTAGGATCCAGCACTTTTGGTTCTTGACCCACATTAGAGACTAAATCAGGATATTTCAGCCAGTGTTTAATGTTTCTTTCAGTCCCACATAACATTTATGGAAATGCAATATTAAACTAACTGCAGCACCCCTTGAGGCTGAAAGTACTGATTTAGTGTTCAAATAACTGAACTGATTATTTTTTTTTTTTAATCTGCTGAGACTTGGTGATTGATGTTTTTATAGATAAGATTTATCACACTTTGCAGCTTTGTCTTGTAAACTAGTAATCTTTGGGTTTCTTTCTTTCTTTTCTTTTTTTTTTTTTTAAATCACAAACAGAAAATCCAGAAAAGAGCAATGCCACAGCATTTTAAAAGTCACAACGTAATGTTTTATTTAAATAGTTCATGTTGCTCTCTTCAAATGAAGATATATTTCCTTAGTCTATTTTCCTTAGAGGTATTTCATTGTTGGTGATATCAATTTTAAGCATTTTTTTAAAGATTAATTTCATTTTAATGTCTCACTTTGTGAGGATATTGTCAACCACATCCTCCCTTTGATGTAAAAGCTGCATAAATTAACTTTAAAAAAGCTCTTTGACTGTGGCTTACATATGTGTATACACAACTTATACTCTTACAATTTTGTTCTTGCAGAAAAGACCCACAAATGTACCTTACCAATAACCTGCAATGTTAGTTGCCTCCAGGCAGACTGAAGCTTGTTCAATTTTGTGGTAATAACTCCAGTGGCAGTTTGAGTTGAGTAAAGTAAATTTGTTTGTCTTCACTTCTACACAGTGACATGACCTGCTGACTTTCTCACTTTCACTAATTTGTCTTCTCTCAGCCTTTGCAAAGCGCATCTGCTATGATTGTAGGAAACTTTACCACCTTGATATTTTCTTGAGAAGAATGATGAGTTATTGTTTTGCCAGGATCATCCTTATTGGTGAGAGGGTTTTGACAGATTAACATGACTGTGTAGTGGGTTACGGGTGTGGATATACAGTATAGTTACATTTTTTTTTTTTTTTTTTTTTTTAAAGGACCAGGATGAATATCAGCCTTGCAATTAAACCCTGTACCTCTGTAACCCATTTCGCTTTACCTTGTTATCGTGGTTCGTTTGGCCTGACTTATCAAGTTTGGACATAGGTGCAGTAGCTCGTTTGAATTTAAATTGAAAGCCAACTGACATGTTCATATACTGTATCATGTTCTTTCAGCATTCTGCAAACAGTATATTACTTTCCTATTTCATAACACAAAAAGGGATAAAAGCTCTAAAGGAGCTCAATTAAAATGGATTTTTATCTCAGATATATTGCGTTTGCATGGGTTGAAATTTACATTTGTCCTCTGCAATTGTTTGATATATTTCACTAACATTTCATCTGCAACTTTTTCAGTGCTGTCAGAATTTCATGTCTCAGCTCTGGTATATAATACTATTGTGCTAATATTCATATTTTTATTTATTATTTGTTGAATCAGTGTAGATTTCTGTGTACAGAATCTCGAAATTTCTGTTCCCATAAAGTATTCTTGTATCTTAAAATGATATTACTAGCACTGGTGGTCAAATAAACTCAATAAACTATCAATAAAGCTTGTCCTCTTCCGCCTTTAAATAATATTTGTCTTTCTCTAGGAAACGGTAGTGTTTAGATACACTACATGGCCAAAAGTACAGGGGGGTCCAAAATTCTTAGACCACTTTCCCATTCAGTTGATCCGGAAAGACTTTTGGACCCGACCGTATGTAGAGACCCAAGAATAACAGCCATACATGACAGCTGAACATATTTTCCATGGGCACAACCTCCAGTCTTCTGGTGTCAGACTTTTCACTTGATGTTGTACCTAGCTTCAGGGATTGTCTCACATTTGACCACAAGAGCATTAGTGATGCCCACTACTTATGTTGAGTGACATGTCCTCACTCACACTCGGGGTTCAAGTTCATCCCTAAAGTGAACTTGAACAATGATAAACATCCACAGACCATCCCTGTCCATTTAATTTAATTTTTAATTTTTAATTTTTTTAGCACCATCTGCAAGACATAATGCAATATTGCAGTTGGTTAAGACTGAGGTTGTAATGCAGATTTCTCAGATTAACTGTAGCTATTTCAGTGTTTTGTGACTGATTATTGAATGGTCTTGGTTTAATTATTGGCCCCTTATTAATTTTGGACAAAACCTGAGATCCAAAGTGCTTCACAGAAAAAAGGGGGACACAGATTCAAAGACAAAAATCATATTACTGCAAATGAAAAACAATCAGAATTAAGTGTTTTAATATTATGGGAAAATTAAAAAATGGGTTTTAAGAAGCTATTTAAACATAAGTAATTTGGCTTGTCGGAGACTTACGGGAGACTGCCCCATAGCTTAGATGCATGCAGTAAAAGCAAAATCACCTTTAGTTTTCAGCCTTGATAAAGAACCAGCTAGAAGTCCTTGCTCTGAAGATCTGAGGCTTGTCCCAGAGGCAGAACAACTCCTTTAGATTTAGTAATGCCCTGTGTATCAAGAGTAAAATTTTAAAATAAGTCCTGTATTTTATTGTCCTTCTGTTTTGTTAGATGTACGTCTAGTTTTTGGTCCACTGGTCCAGAGACCTGGACCAGTGGAGCCAAGATAGAAAAAAATAGCTGAGACTGTTGAACGAGGTGTTACAGACAGTAGATTAGGTATGTTGTAATTAAAGCATGGATGGAGTTTTCCAAATATGTAGGGCTGAAGGGTCAGATTTTTGCTGTGCAGTTTTAAAGCTGAACACAAGAGGGTGGTGTTTCACTATAATTGGCATTTTTGAGGTGTACTAACAGAGGAACTGAACAATAAAAAATACCACACATGAAACAAAAACAATTTTATTCTTTTCCTGATGATTTTCTTGTCTTTTCTTGTGTTTTTACTAATAGATCACAACAGTTAACAGCAGTTTGCATACTGCCTCCTGGATGACCAAGCCCCCAGTGTGACTTAAATTATTTCACAGATCTGATTCTTCTTTCATGTCACTTTCTGACAGATTTTTACAGGCTAAAGTTAACACACCGTAGTATCCAGTGTTCTGGATACTACGGTGTGTTAAAATGACAAATTGTAGAAAAAATCCACCCTCAAGCACTCTTGCATTCTTAGATGTCAACTTCGGACAATCAGGTATTTTATTGCATTTGTCATGAAGTTTGATAATTCTTATTTTGACAAAGCCCTAGCACCTAGAGGAATAAACTAAAAAGCCCTATTTTATCTCATATTACAGTAGAGAGGCTATCCAAATTAAACATAACACACAGGCAGGACATTATTCAGAGAGATAATCCAGTTTCTTTCTCCAAGATTTCCATAAAATTTTGTACAGACATTCATGGTCCCAAATCCTAATGACTTTGATGATTCTCTGACTTTATCTTTTGGAAGGATTATTGCCATGAAATTTGGTATTAGCCATCGTGCCCCAAAGATGTATCCTACTGACTTTGGTGACCATGATCCACTGACTTTTAATCTAGTGTCACCTACAGGTCAAAGTATAGATTTATCAGTGAAGTATCTCAACATATACCAAATGGATGGTCAACAACTTACAGACAATCATGGTAACATAAGCACCAACTCACTGTACCCAGCTCAAAGTTCAAATATGGCTGCATTGAATTTCTGATCAGTTTTGGGTTATTCATGTAGGAGGATAGAGCAAGAGCTTGAAGCACACTGAGGGTAATGAACACAACATGTTTTGTATCTGGTCTATTAAGGCTTTTGTCTGTGAAGAAGCAGGTCTCTCTGTCTCTTGAGTGATGGATTCCTGCCTATATGATTGTTGAACGCCAGCACAGGAAGAAAACATTTCTCTTTAAATCTAAGTGGGGCTGAAACCTGACATTTACAGTTCATGTTGAAAACAACATGATGTCTCAACATGACGTCTCATTGGCTATAATTGGCCAGTCGTCCATAGGAATAAGAAGAAAATGGATCCAGGATGCATCATGCATCGGGAGTTGCTCTTTTGTGTGGATTACTCCTTTAAATACCTGACTGTGTAGGTTGACAACTGAGCCATGCCTATGTTGCCTGAAATAATGTGTGCATGTTGATTTCCCATGTGTTTTAGAGAGGCCAGATAGTTGCACAGTACACAGCAGATGTCCAAACAGCCTCCGGCATTCTGTGTGAAAGTCAGATATTTTATCATATCTGCTCTCCCCAGTTCCCATTTCCATACCAAAAAAGGTCCTTTCTAGCACTCTGTCCACCACCAGCCATCCTTTACCCACCACTAGCCAGCTCTGCCCATGTCTGCCCCCTATCATTGATAGGAATCATCTTGTTAAAGAGGGAGGCTACTCTGTTTTATGTTACATTGACAGGGTGTGTCAGCTAATCAGTTTGAACATACAATCAATCAGATGTCTTTTGCGTGTTTTTGTGTGTGTGTGTGTGTGTGTGTGTGTGTGTGTGTGTGTGTGTGTGTGTGTGTGTTTGTGTGTATGTGTGTGTGTGTGTGTGTGTGTGTATGTGTGTGTGTTGGGGGGGGTCGATGTTGGGACCCAATGTCAATTGTCAAATGTTTCTGCTTGAGCTATTATTTCAGTTCTATATCAATTTGAACCAGCCTGAAACGAAGAGGCCTACACTTGCTTTTAGGTTAATCCTAGTTATCACGATTTGGACATGCTTGCTGTTTAAATAAAGCCATTAAAGCATGTAATGAAGCTGGTGAAATCTGAAGCCGTTTTCTCATAGGAACTCCAGACCAGGTTTGTACCTGATTCTTCAGACATTTTTGCCCAAAGTTGCCTTTTCACACATGTAGCACACAACAGGAGATTGTCAGCGTTAGACATGTTCTCACCTACTGGAAATGGGATAGAAACATCAACAGCCACAACATTAAGACCAGTTATTGGTTTTAATTTATGTATTCACACATCAGCTCAATTGGACATTACAAAGACTTTGTACTAGGGAGCTGGCAAGATAAAGTCTGTTTTTTTTGTTTTTGAATACAAAATGACACAATATTTAGGGGGCTGTGATTATTAAAATTTGTAGGGTTGATGTTTTTCTTTATTACTGTGGATATACTGGAAGGAGCAGTAGTCCGGTATGTTAGATTTTTTTTTGGGATGTGGTCGAAGGTAATGAACGAGCCATTAATGAGTTATTGTCCCAGGCTGGATATTCCTCTTCCAGTTTTAGTTTTTCCAGTAGAATCTAGTGACTGCACTACTAAGAGAGGAGAACCAGCCCGAGGGTGGGGTAACAGGGGTCATGGCAAAGATGTTATTTATTTTTGGGAAGATGTGTCATTTTAATGATTAAAATTTGGCAAATGAAAGATAGTAATGTATTCCATTTTCCATACTGGCTTTTATATATTGAGGTAGAGGGGGTCTAGTTGACTTTTGAATTATTTGTTTAAATTTGGAGAAACGTGGATTCCAATGTATGTAATAGTTTTAGCTGTTCGATTGAACTCGGCATCCCAGTTGAGTCGGGTAATGGGCAGAATCTTTGATTTTGTCTAGTTGATGGAATAGCCAGACATCTTACTATAATTACTGATCAGATTATGGCCTGATGGAAGTGAGGATGAGGGGTTACAATGCATAACAGAATGTCATCAGCATACAGACTGGTTTTATGTTGGTGTGACTTTGATTGGATGCCTGAAATCACATTGCCTAATGGAAGCAGCCAGAGGTTCAATGTAAAGTGCAAACAGTAGTGGGGATAATGAGCATCCTTGTCGAGTGCCTCTTTGTGATTGCAATGGTTTTGATATAAGCCAATTGGTTATAACAAATGCAGTGGACGAATCGTATAGTATTTTAATCCTATTGATGAAATATGGTCGGAATCCAAAGTGATTAAGGGAGATGAAAAGGTGAGGTGAAAAAGGACCAATCTGCCCGGTCGAACGCCATTAAGGTATCAGGGGCTGCTATGATAAATGGTGGATTGTTTGGGGAGATGCTATTTTCATATGAATTGATTAGGCTAAATAATTTTTATGTGTTTTCTTAGGAGTGCCTCCCCTTAATGAAGCTGGTTTGATCTATGTGTATTAATGATGAAAATACAGATTCCAGTTTAACTGATAAGGCCTTGGTTACAATTTTGTGTCTTTCTTAATTAATTATATCGAGCGATATTTGGAGCATTGAGTGTGGTCCCTATTTCATCTTGAGATGAGTGTAATATAGGCAGTGTTCATATTACCGGGTACAGTGGTGTTTTGGTGAATCTCAGATATCATTTTAAAGAAGCGCTCTGGGGATTTCTTCTAGGGAGAGCCTTACCTCTAGATTTTCTGATTGGGTTTGAGTTAGTTTAGATAGGGAGACTTTCCTCAGAAATCTTTCAGCATCTTTAGGCGAGGTGTTCTGGTCTGGAGTGTAAAGATTTGAGTTAAAGGATACAAAAGAGTAATTAATTATGGAGGGATTATGAGTTAAATTTCCAGATGTGTCTATGATTGAGGTAATGATAGGTTTCTCTGCTTGTTACTTTAGCTGATTTGCTAAATGTTTACCTGTTTTATTTTCCAATTCAAAATGTTGCTGTCAGAGTTTGAGGAGAATACCTTCGGTTCTTGTTCAGTATGTTATTTAGTTCTTGTTTACTTTTCAGGTGTTCCTTCATTACTGGAATACGGTGAATAATATGAACATTAATTAATACAGGGTTTATTCAGTCTCCAGATGTCCATCAGTCCATAATCTGACATGTACTGTTTCAGTAAGGATAAAGGGTGGTTGGGTTTATTGGTGGAGGCCGATGATGAATGATCTACATCCAATAGATCCAATACTATGTTAAAATTGCCGCCTACATGCGAGTCAGGAAATTTAAATAGTGCTGAGAATAATGAATGAAAAAAATAAGAAAGTTTCTGCGTTGGGGCCATAGATATTTGCTAAAGTTAGTGTCTTTTCCAATAGTTCCAATAGTAATGAAATAATGACCCCCTGGATTAGTCAATGCTGAAGGGTAAAGTCCATTTAATCTCTGGTCCAACTGATTCGTACATTTGTGTTCTCACATACAACTCCTCCAAGTGATGTCTAGATAAGTTCAGGGTTGCAGTGCATTTGTGAAAGCAGTCTTACAAGAGTTACAAAAATAGCTTAATTTGCAATCAGAGGCGGACAAATGCAGTAAGGGAACATGTTGTATCACAGAAATCATGATTTGGAATATAATGGATGTGTAAATGTAATGAATCACTTATCAGTAGATAGTGTAGGATGTACTCTAACAATGTCTTGACACAATTCTAATTTAATTAAATTACCTTCATTTCATGTATAGTAACAAGCAACTTCAGCCTAGTGCCAAAAAAGTTCAGTTATAATATTTTATCTTCACATTATCACAGCAACTTTTTTACTTTAATACAATGTCATAGGACATCTCATGATCATTAAATTTAATTAGATAAGATTATGTTAAGTTAATCATCTAGGCTATTATAAGAGATATTTTTTTCAGGAGTTGGTGGAGACCAAAAACAGGTCTAAAAGAGAGTCAATATTGGACTTAGATTTATCAGGTGAACACAAACACGACTCCAAATGAATGAATGTTGCTTTGTGTCTCCTAGATGTGTAAATAGGCATTTGTTTGCTAAGATGTCCACCATTTCAACTTTATAAGGGGGACAATATGTCAATGTTGTATTTACAGCTTATTTCCTTCAAATGGCCAAAAATCAGTTAAAGGCTCTGTATACCCATACAGGTGTGCAACCAGTTGACCATCAAACATAATAAGCTTGTTTGAGATGAGCCAGGCCTATGCAAAATAATAACCGCAGATCACAGCACAATGCATGCTGGTTAGATTTCTGTCTGACTTGCTGTGATGTTTTTCTGACATTGCCAACATTATCCTCATCAAGTCAAGACAGCTGCAGTCTTTAGAAACAAATACCACATTTGCTCTCCACCTACTGGAAGACCTCAGTGCATGATAGGAAATGCCTGGCTGTCCCCTGATTTAAAAGCTCATTGGTTTACACTGTACATCTGTCAAAAGAAATTAAATTTTATAGAAACTTTTCTTTTTAACTGTAAATATATATTTATTATTCGTACTTTGTATCATTACAAAGTAAGAGGTGTACATTGTTAAGAGAATATATCATCTGAGCTTGATGACAGCTTTTATCAAACCGAGAGGCTTAGTATTTATTCCAAATATTCCAGGTACAATGACAGAAACTTGCTTAGTTTTTTAATTTTGAAATTATATGGAGCAACACAAAACCTTAGGGAACAAGTGGGATATGAGTATTCTTAAGACAGACTTGTCTGTCTTGTATGTATTCCTGCTGTTCCTCTCCCTGTGTATATATGTAATTTTTTAAATTATTTATCTTGGAGTGTGAATGAGTTTAAGTTGGACAGGCTCCGCAAACAAGTCTGACCAGCGGCCAATATATGGTTTCCATACTGACCTTTGGGCAGTCACTCCACAACAGGCAAACCGATATCATAGCCATGAAATTTCTATGTTAAATAATTGGTAACATAACGTGGGGTCGTGGTCTCAGACTTTTGGAACCAACCGTAAAGGTTAAATAGTAAATGCTGTAATGATTGTCTCAAATATAGACTATTGCATAACAATTATTGGAGACTGAGTACCAACTGAATGGACTGGATTAATAACATTTTATCAATTTTGGATTTGGTCTGACAACATCTGAATGCGTTGTGTGCAAGAAGTGTTTATGTGACTTCCTGTATAGACTGAGGTTAGAAACACACAGAAAGTGTCAAGGTCTCCAGGAGCCGCAGACACCTCCAGCACTCAACCTCAGATGGGCAGACTCACCAAGCTGTCAATCCAAATGCACTTCAGATCCACTTTTGTTGCTATATTGGCTCACAGTGATACAGATCAGTGAAGGAACTGCATCGGATGTAGGATGCGGTGCTGTAAAATAAGGTGGCTCAAATTACTTTATCTGTAATGAATATCTTACATATTTCAGGTGTGATTGGTTACCTCAACAATTTTTCTCACCCATCCCGACAGATCATGGCAGGCTATAGAGGAAAATTTGGCCTCTCCTAATCCTTTGCAAGACCTTGTATACTCTAATCTGTCTCCTAAATGCTCCAAATCAAAACTGGGCCCCATAATGTCTTTCCTTTTGGCATACTGTAGAGAAAATGACTCACTCTCAGTTAAAGTGACACACCCACAGTCCCATTTTCCATAATTTTGCTCTTCTTACCAGAAGAGTCCCTTTTACATTTCCCAAATGGAGCAACAGAGGTATCCATACTTTGTCTGATATCTGTAACAAGGAGGGTCTCAGATCATTTAATGACTTGCAAATATCATACGAATTAGCTAACTCTCCACTTTTCCTTGATCTGCAACTTAGTTCTTCCATGCATGCTTATGGTGTACCCTGGGGGCATTCTTTATGCACCAATGAGCTTCATGCCATATTAGAAGCAGGTGTTCAGACTGGTGGTTTAGTTTCTAAGCTCTATACCTTGTTACTGGACTCCTCATGCGGTCCTCTCGCTGTACATCAGGCACTGGAAAAAGATCTTGACCATCGTGGTGGTGAGGTGGATTGGTTTACTGTCTTGGACAACTTGGACTGCATATCTAAGAATCCTAACCACAAACTTATTACTTTAATTTTATAGACTTTACCTAACTCCTAGAAAATGTCACTTCATGAACTTCTATATGTACCCTTGGCCTCGTGGGCTCCTTTATACATAAAGTGTCAATAAAAAGTAAGTTAACCCTTTGGAATTACATTAATTTATATAATAACACACAAATCGTTGCATGTTCATATCCATATTGAATACATCGTTCAAACATTCACACTGTAGGTTGGAAAAAATATATGAACCCCTTGGCTAATGACATCAACAAAAGCTAATTGGAGTCAGGAGTTAGCAAACCTGGAGTCCAATCAATGAAACCAGATCTGATTTGTGGGCTACTGTTACTTTGAATAATAACAGGCACTGAAACATTTTGAGTTTGCTATTCAGAAGAGGCATCTGCTGATGTGAAACTTGCCTTTCAAGAGCGAGGTCTCAGAAGACTTATTATCAAAATTTGTTGATTTTCATCAAGCCGGAAAGGGTAACAAACTAATCTGAAACAGTTTAGATATTCATCAGTCCACAGTTAGAAAACATTTTTATGAATGGAGACAGTTTAGATCTGTGGCTACTCTCCCTAGAAGTGTGCATCTAGCTAAGATGGCACAAAAAGGCACAACGCAGAATGCTCAATGAGGTAAAAAAGAAAACTCAGAGTAACAGCTAAAGGCTTAGAGGAATCATTGGAGTTGCTATACATCTGTGTTCATGATTCTACCATACATGGTTGTGTGGAGCATGGTGTCTATGGTGTCTGTGGAGCATGACATCAAGGAGGAAGCCACTGCTCTCCAAAAAAAACATCACAGCATGCCTGAAGTTTGCCAAAGAGCACCTTGACACTGCACAACACTACTGGGAAAATGTTTTGTGGACTGATGAAACTATGGTTGAATTGTTTGGGAAGAAGATGCAGCATATCCCAGAAAAAGGAAAATGCATAACAACATGAAAAGATCATCCCAATTGTGAAGTACTGCGGAGCGAGCATAATGATTTTGGCCTGCTTTCCTACCTCTGGGCCCAGAATGCTCACTATTATCAAGGTGAAAATGAATTCCCAAGTTTATCAAGGTATCTTACTAGTGGCTGTCCGCCAGCTGAAGCTTAGTAGAAGTTTGGTGATGCAACAGGACAATGACCCTAAACATGTAAGTAAAGCTACTAAAGAATGACTTCAAAATTAAGAAAATCCACCTTTTGGAGTGGCCCAGACAGAGTCCAGAACTTAACCCAATAGAGATGCTGTGGAATGGCCTCAAGATGGCCGTTCACAGCACACATCCTAAGAATATGGCTGAGCTGAAGCAGTTCTGTGAGGGTTTTGTGGGGAGGTCCCCCCACTAGGATCTCCCCACAAAACCCAAAACTCTGAGACTTTGTGTTTACAGTTGTAATGACTATTCTCTTACTTTTTTTAAATAAAAACAATTGATTAAAAAAACAAACACTGAGATCCCTGAGAAAATCGGTAAGTGACAAAGTTGCCAACATGGCATCAGTGTTGAGATGTCTTTGTCACCTGGTGTTATGCCTGATCATGGATTCCTTTCCCCCGTGGTTAAGCTTGTGGTGGATATGGCTACAAAGTCCAGTCCTGGGTTGAAGGTTGCGTTTCTGTCAACCCGACCTTGAAATGATTTTTCATGTCTGTGTGAAAAATTAAAAGAAAGGGGCAACTGATTGAAAAAAGATTGAGACGAAAATGTGACGGAGGCAACATTGACATGAAGCAGAGAGAGACAGGTTTGTGAGTGGCACTTCCATTGTGTGAGCAGTCCAATGCAAATTTGCACAGAGTCAGGGGTCCATTGTGCTGCAGCAGAAAGTGCTTCACTATAGCTAACTGCAATGATGCTACTGGTATCCTAGCTAGTTTTATGTTGAAATGTACTTTTTATTAACTGTTAAATGTATTTGTCTGGCAAAATATTTTAGTGAAAATGCATTTTAGGTTTGTGTAATCAGTGTGTGTTCCTAAATCTTTGTTAAAAATAGTTTCGGTAATGTGCATGGTATGCAAATTAGCTTTGTACCAGGGTTATGTTATGATCATTAGCCATAAGAACTTGCTGTTTGAGGCTAGCAACATCAAAACTCTTTTAGATGAAGAGCGGACATAAGAATAATGGAGTGTTATATTTGTTGTGATTAAAGGAAAAAGGGGTTTTGATAGTAATAATGTATATTATATTGTATGCTTTCTTTGTGTTTGTTTTTTTCCTATCTGTAAGGTTATCAACCTACTACCTGAGCAACCACTTGCTGTAAATCTCCAGTAAATTCAGAGTTATTGAAACAGAGTTGGTTGATGCATCCGCTGTGATTGGCTTGGGATTTAGGTGTTGAAGCAGAAACTCCCAGAAAACTCGACAGTCTTCCTCTGCAGCTTGTTCAGCCTCAGTTGCTGGCTCGGTGTATGTTATTCCTCCTTTTGTATGTTGTCTCTACTAACTCTTATCATGATGCGTTTAATTTTTTCGAGTCACACCACTAAATAACCTACAACCTTGCAGGATGGAGAGTTTGAGTGGGATGTCTGCTAAGATGTCCCTATTTCTAAGAGATTGTCCTCCAAACAAATCCAATTAAAGTTCTGATATTTTATTTTGTGACAAAAATTTATCCTGTGGGAACCATGTATGTCTGAACCAAATTCCATGGCAATCCTGCCGGTGGTTGATAGGGAATATTTCACTTAAAACTACAGATGTCAACATCATGGTGTTGATAGGGGAACAGCCAGGGGATTACAAAAGTCATTAAGATTCATCCTCTGGGCATCCATGAGTGTCTGAACCAAATTTTGTGCCAATCAGTCCAATAGATGTTGAGATACTGTATTCCGCTAGATAAGTGAAAACTTTGACATGCTGTGGCACTACAACAAAGGTCAAAGGATCAGCAAAGTAATTAGCCTTCATCCTGTGACCACCTAAGTTATCTATGCAAAATTTAATGTAAATTAATCCAATAGTTATTAAGACATTTCACTTAAAACCACAAATGTCAACCTCAAGGAGACGCTAAAGGAAATTTTAGGGGATCATGAACATCATTAAGATTTCATCATCTGGGACTCATGAATGTCCACACAAAAGTTTCATAGCATCCATCCAATATTTGCAAGGATATTTTACCAAATGCACAAAAGAATTGGTAGCTTCTCTTGATCTAATATCACGTATAACGTATAATGAGTATCTAATGTAACAAGCAATCTCATGGTGGTGATAGAGGAAAAGACCCTAAATGGCATAATTGTAGGAAAATTCTATCTCAAAACAGTGTAACTTAAGTTAAACGAGCACAGCACATGTATTCCTTGTTTTTACAGACACATTCTGATTAAGGAGGAAACTCCCTGTGCCAGTGAAAATCAAGTACACCAAAAAAAAAGATGAAAGTAAAAGTATAAGTATGTGAGCATAAAGTATATACACATATGAGACTGACAATATTTACATGCATATGAGAAAAGAATGTGTATAAAATATGTGCATGTGAAAGCAGAATGAATGTATGTAAGAGACCCAGAATGAATTATGGCTTGCATCACCCCTCATATAGTGTGCGGGGAAAACACACAAGCTGTTCTTTTAGGTGTGTATGGATACAGGAATATTGGAAGGTTGGAAATCAAGGATGTCCATTATCAGCCAGTATGCTCAATTATACAGTCACATATTTACTACCACTTCCTTACTTAAACTGTACTTACATTCTGCTCACAAACTAGGGGAGAACATGGCTGCAAATTATCAGAGGTACGAGTGTAGCTGATTATTGTTTGGCCCTTTGCTCATTAACTGAAATAAAGCACTTAGGGAGGGAAAAACAGTGGCATAAAGCTCTTTGGGAAGCAGATTCTACCAAGAGTAAAGCAAAGTCAGAGGATGACAGATTAATTTGGTGGGATAATTGATCTTCCACAGAGGGAAGAGCTTGCTATTTTTTTTTTTATTACTTTTCTTTAACAAACAAATTCAACTAAAGTTGTTATCATAGTATTTTATACTGTGATGATCAATTACATGTGTTCCTATTAATTAATTCAATGAATAAATGTCATGTTGTACATTCTTTGGCAACTGTACAGGAGGGGGTCCTCCTGTACAGGTGCCTCAACCACCTCACCACCTCTTTAACTGTATGTAGCTTCATGCCCTATGGCCATATTTTTCTATGAAAGTAAACACTTCTATATTAAAGCTTGGCTACAAAAGCCAAGCAAATTTGTCCTTGTTTAATTGATGTTTTCTGCTGAAATGACCAGAGGTATTATGTTTGGTGTTTTTTTGGCCAGCTAAGGAGTGGGACAAAACATAGCACTGTTACTGCTCTAGGTGGTGCAGGTACATTATTAAGCAGATGGGTTTGACAGCAGGGCTGCTGGGGAGGAGGCTCTGTCAGCTCTGACGCTGGTTAAGCCTGCATCTTCTCTGTTTGTTGCCACAGGGGATCTAATTGTTTGCTACATCATTCTCGTCAAGGACCGCAAACTCAGAGTGACCCACAAAAGTCCCAGAAACTTTTGGGTGTTTTTTTTCCCCAGGATGCAATGAAAATTATAAAAAAAAAAAAAAAATACACAGAGAGGCACAGTCACTCGACTATCTGTTTCACCGACTAGTTTGCAGACTTACTGATTCACTTATTTTCACCCAAAACTTTTTATATGAGAAAAATCCTAACTCCAGGTCCACTTAGATGTGGTTGAGAGCTCCAGAAAAAGCTAGTAAGTGGACCTTGAGTTTTATTTTTTGTTAAACTCCTGTTTCCAAGGTTAAGAAATAAGTCTTTGTGTGTTTTCTGCTCCAAGAAGATACTGTTCACATCAGTTTAAAGTAAATTATGTCCTCTTGTGGTGAGGTCTGCTTGGAAAATGCTTCCAGTAATAGAAAGTGAGGAAATAAACAGAGAGAAAACACAAATAAGTAGTTGATCATGCACCAGTGTCAATCAATATAATTAAGAGAAACAATACATGTTCGCTTTTATTGTACAAATGATTTCTTTAAATGGTTCTAAAATTATTAGTTAATTCATCAAGCAAATTGTTCTGAAATATAAGATACAATATACACAGAATACATATACATATAGAGTTCTGATAATTGATTAATCCATTAAGTCATTTATAACAAAAAACAAACATTTGTTGGTTACAGCTTCTCAAAGATATGATATCATTTTCTTTGATTTATATCACTGTAAATTGACTCAAACTGAATTAAATTTTGGACTTTTGGTTGGACAAAACAGATTAAGATATCACCCTGGGTTCTGGGAAATTGTGATGAGACATTTTTCATAATTTTATACATTAAATGATTCAATGATAGATCAATAACATTATTTAGGGCTTCAGTACATTTTGGTGATTTTGCTACTTCTGTAATTTTGCTTAAGGAAAATATTGAATGCGGTACATGGAGTAACGGAATATTTTTACATTGTGGTATAAGTATATTACTACTTATGTAAAAGGTCTGACTATCTCTTCCACCATTGGGGAGCAGCCTTACACAGCTCAAGATCAAGCAACATTGAGGTAATTTTCTAACTGGCTATGTGTCAGTCACAAAAAATTGCCACATTTAACAGCTTAGTATCTCTAGGAATTACGTTCAAAACAGATGATTCTGCAGATCACAATTTACATCCAGTGCCAATGCAGCAAGTAGTCTGCATCCAACTTTCATATGGGAGACTGGAGTTTGTGTCCCATAGCATACAACATTTTTACAAGTTTACAATCTGGGGAAATACACTCTGCAAGTATATCTTGCAAAGGTAATTACAGGCAAACCAATCAAAAGGTGGCATTCACCCGCCTGCTTGAAAGCCAAGAGATTAATTAAAGAATGAGTCAGTGTAAGACAGGGTGAAGATTGCCATCCAAACACAGTGGCAAACAGAGTAAAGGCAGAGTTAACGGAGCAGTGATAGAGGAGGGATAAAGGAGATAGAGTGCTGGATGAAATAGAAGTAGACAGTTCGGATGAAGCCAAGGGCTTCATCACACATCTCCTCAGGGCCGTAATCAGTCCTCCTCCAATTTGGCGCTCACCGCTTATTGCACTACCGGGAGCCATGACCCACTGACTTTTAAGGTGTGGTCGACTAGCAAATGGAGAGATAGGCCCTGTCTGCCTGCCAATGTCTTTTAATAAGTGCACTGATAAACAGCTAGGAGGAGGACTGGGGCTGAGACCCTTTATAATTACTTCTCCAATGATCACCCTATTTCACCCTGTATACCAGATCAATGTTAAAAGACACAGCCTTGATGACTTACAAAGTCACTTAATCTCACTTGATACTGCCCACACTGTTGGAGGAAAAGACATCCTTTTATACATGGAAGACTTGCTGAATGGGGGGGGGGGGTTGATCCAAGGTTTGCTTTGATCCATCTCAGAGAAAACTGTTGAGCAAGTGCAGTAAAAAAGAACATATAGTACAGATAAGGAGGAGAAGGAGACTTTGAGGACGAAAAGGGAGGGAACTATATCAGCCTGATATGGCTTGTTTTTTTGCCAATAATAATTTTGTAATTTCTTATATCAAAGATGTTTCAGACCAACTTTACATTCATCTGGATATCCAGGTTTTAAAGAAAATCATGCGATATGTCCAAATGCAAATTAGGACTTGCATTTGGTCATATCGCATGACGTATCGATATGACCAAATCCTAATTCTAAGGAAAACAGTGATTTTGTTCAATTAATTAGTATACTGCTAATGAATGAATTCCAATTAATTGAAACACACAGTTTTACAAGTCTGTATTTTTCAAATAGTTTTGTTATAATGTCCAAAATGTTCTCTGGAAAAAACTATATAGTTTGGGACTAATTATGTAGAAAACTGGGATTTCCTTTAAAGTTTCATTCAAACCAAAGTAAATAATCATTTATTATTTATAATTTTTTTTCCACATACATACATGTGTTTAAATGTATTCTTGCCTGTAGACCAATTTCATATTTATGTTCATTGACTAAGAAAAACTGCCTACATTATGCTAGCAATTAATTTAATTGGAATTATTTGGAAGTGCATCCATTGAACACTGTTTTCCAAGGACACTACACTACATGTAAATAATTAAGAAATTATACCATAAAAACAAAAAAGCATTACTGAATCTCTTAGTTAGCACAGCAGGTCAGCTGAACATACAAAAATGTGAAATGTGTCTACAGGCAAGAATACAATTCAATGTACCTGGAGGATTTGTGTATTTAATAATAAATTAATAATGAATTAATCCATTCTTGGGTTTATATGGAGGAGTTCTTTCAGGGAAATTGCTCACACGTTCAACACAGCAAACTACCTAAACTGTCTAAAATAACTGTCTTAGAACTTTTTCGTTTTACCTATAATTAGTACCAAATTACACAGTCCTTTTTCATAAAACCTCCCAGGAAATTAATATTGCCACAAAAGAAATCATTACTACAAAGCCTTAAAAGGACTCTTTTAAGGCGGGGGTGTAGATGTGGAACTTCTTCAGGTTGATCTTGATGTTGTCTTTGTAACCTCTTCCTCTGATCTCCAGGTGCCTGCTGGCCTGCCTGTAGCTGGGACTAGAGGATCTGTTCAGGAAAGCATGGGTCCGGCATTCTTATTACATGGCCAGTCCATCTGATTTGCTGTTTTATGATGGTGGTGGCAATGTAGTCGACGTTTTCTTCCTGTAGCGGACTGATGTTTTCGCATTTAATCTTTCCAGCTGATACTCAAGATTTTTCTAAGACATCTCTGATAATAAGTGGTCCAGGTCTCTGCTTCAGACAGTAGAGTGGGGAGAACAACTGCCTTGTAAACGAGCAGTGTTGTTCTCACTTGTATGTCCCATAGACTCCATGTATTTCTTTGTCGATGAGAGGTGGCTGCCATGGAAGTGAAAGTGATCCATGTGCTGTCTGGAGGCAGCTGGTGGACAAGTTGTGTCTTCCTTATGTTCAGGTTTACCATGTGCCATCAAAATAATCAAAAAGATGCTCTAATCACATAAAAATTCTAAAAACTGAAACACTACTGCACCTAAATGCTAAATTCCAGTGTAGCTTAGCATGTGTAGTTATCACTCCGGTCCGAAATTCAGATTGCTTCATGCAGCCTAACTGGTTCAAATCCCCGTTCAATAGATGTCAGGACAAATATAACTCCACATTTATACATGCCAGAGTACTTAACATGGTAAAGGGGGTCTAGACTTTTTTCTCCATGGAGTCATACATCTCTTTATACACCACCTATCATCCACAAAAGGCTTTATAAAACACTGAAAAAGCAGCACCCACCTCCAAACAATTGCAGTTAACCTCTTGGGAGAGAAGCTCTACTCTAGCAGTGGTCCTACCAACAGTAATTAGACAGCAATATACCAGTGAACAATACCAGCAGTGTTAGAAGAGGCCTAACAAACTGTATAACTCCTACACACATGCCTATTCATCAATTTACCGTATTTTTCTTTATTCTCCAATTTGTTGCATGCATGATGAGCGACACATTCACCCAGTGTCCATTCATATCATCGTTAGCGATTGTTTCTGCTCAAGCAGAAACCACTTGTCTGGCAAGCACTAATTACAACCTTGACTATGAGGAGAAGCAATGAAAGAAATAGAGTGCTCAGTAAGAGATAGGAGAGGTAACCCCAACCTCCCGCCTCTTTGTTTGGCGGGACGCTCGCTGTTGATTTACAGTAGGTGTATGTATGTGTGTGTGTGGTGTGTGTGTGTGTGTGTGTGTGTGTGTGTGTGTGTGTGTGTGTGTGTGTGTGTGTGTGTGTGTGTGTGTGTGTGTTTGAGAGAGAGAGAGAGAGACAGAGACAGAGGGCAAGCATTTATGTTTGTCTGTCTGTGAACATATACTATGTGTGTGTGTGTATGTGTGTGTGTGTGTGTGTATGCAGCCCAGGTATTACTGATGTTGTGGAGACCTAAATCTGTTTACACAGTCACATTATGGGGACTTGTCCTGTTTATGGGGACAAAAAGCAAGTCCACATAGCGTAAATCATTAGATTTTAAGGTGAAGACCTGTTCTAAGTTTAGGGTAAGGTTAGGTTTAGTTAAAGGTTAGAGTAAGAGTTAAGGTTAGGCAAGTAGTAGTTATGGTTAAGGGTAGGATAAGGTTAGGTTTAGGTTAAGGCTAGGGGTAAGGGTTAGGGTTAGGGTTAGGCAAGTAGTAGTTATAGCTAAGGTTATGGTTAAGGTAAGTCTCCAGGAAATTAATGTAAGTCATTGTAATGTCCTATGTAATCAAGGCGACACAACTGTGTCTCTGTGTATGTGTCTGTATATGTTGGCGGTAATCTGTTGTGTTTTTGTAGTGTGCTCTGCAAAACTGAAATAATGCAAGACAGCACCATACACATAAATATTCATCAATAGGTCAAATGCATGCCTGCCTTGCCTTAAGTGTAGACCTAGTGGAGCTGCTATGAATAATCTTGTAAGCATCAATAATGCAATGCAATTTATGTCTGTATTTCTTATTTCACTATATGAAAGCATCTTTTTTTTGTTCAGTAACCTTGATTATACAAATTTGGTCAATTTGCATTTATTTCTGAAGATATTCTAAATTCTGTACTTAAAATTCTCTAATTTAACCAGGACTGTATTTGTCATTGTCTTTCATCTATTTTTTTTTAATTTTATTAATGTATTGCTAATTTTAAACAAAAATCTTTTTCATTGTTTTTTTTTTACTGAATTTTATTTTTACTTTTTCACCATTTTCATTTCTTCTTCAATCATATTACTGTTTACATTTGAACTGTATTATTATCAGCTTGTCAATCATCTGTAAAGCATTTTGAGCATTTTTGCATTAATGGTTACAGAAGGTGCTATGCACATAATCAGTATCAATATATTGATTGATGCTGACACTGATACACACTGTGTATAAGGAAGTCCTGCAGTGATGTTACCACTAAGCACTAAATGCTATATAGTAGGGTGGAAGCAATATACCAGGTCCAAAAACAACAATTGTTAATGTATTTATTTTGTTAATGAGTCAGTTACTAACTGGGGCCTATGACTACCTAACTCACATACAGTGGTAGAAAAAAGGGAATTATAGGAATGTGATGCTGATCTTCAGGTGTTAAAGTGCCTAAAAATAGTGGCAGGTAGGTTATTCAAATAAAAGCTCAACTTTGGCATCCTCTTAATCTAGCAACCTGATGAACAATCCACACACAATGAAAAAGGACCTAAACTATAGATATGATAAGTGGCTATTGACGTGTCCACCTCTCTTTTATATCAATATGAGTTCAGGTTCTACCCACACAATGAGCCCCATCTGTTTCTAAATTATCTAAAGCTTGGGACAAACCTGAAGACTAACCTAAAAAGACTGGACAAACCACACATAAAGATTCATCTGCCAACTGCCAACTCCATCTCACCCAGACTAGAACAGACCCACTCCAACTTGGTCCCGTCAGTCTTCTTGCCCAGATCCTATTTGGCTCAGCAGTCTTAATGTGTGTCCACACCTTAATGTTACTAACATTACGGCAAATACCACATCCTGCTGCAAGCTTCGTATGGACGTGACAAGTTAGACAGTCTGTAATGCAACTTTTGAAAGAAGAAATAACATAACTGCCTCTTGCAATTGAAATAGTTGAATTCATAAGTAATAAGATGCTACTTTCTTATTTGTTCTGGTACAGTAGAATGATTGCTAATCTTAGCTAATGTTAGCAAACTTTATCTAGCTGTTGCTGTGTAACTGACATTACTTAGTCAGTTTGCTAACTTTGAATTTTCTCTACTTGTGCTACTGTTACATTACATTTTAGCATTCAGTATTAACCTATAATGCCCACCTGTGGCCATAGTGGCAACTGTTAGAGTAGTAACTTCAGATGTTTCCCATCTCATTGTACTGATGTTACACCTTTTAAATTAATCATATATACCATGATAACTGCAAAAGCTTTTTAACTGTGCAGGCTCCAAGTTTAACCACAACAATGGTCTCTTCTTCTGTCGTTATTACCTCCAACCAAACTGCTTTTAATGTTGATGTTCATAAATCCTGGGTTGTAATTACTGAAAGGTACATGATGAAATTTCTTAGGATTTGGTACTCCTTATGTTCGTGAAATTAAGAAAAAAATTTTTCATTATTTTTTATTATTTATTTTTTTAACATGGCATGTTTCTAGGATAGTGGAAGTTTTCCTAAATATGCTATCTCACATCAAACTAGCCACCTTAGCAGTCAGTATTAATGCATTTACATGCTAGGGAACTCAAGAATAGAATATTCTCTGACCATTAGCGTGGTATATACAGCCACAGGCATCAACATTGACCGGGGACAGAATAACAGGAAAAACTTTACAACACATTACCATAGATCCTCCCCTGTTCAGAACCACACATCAATTACAGGATGGAATCTCTTTGAAGAAGTACAAGATAAGTGCAGTTACTTAAGTATATTTCGTTCTCTCCATTGTTAAGACTGTACCAAATGACTGTATAATTATTACTGGTGGTTTAACAGTGAGAAGTCTTTCTCGATGAGGAAGATTCCTACTTTAAGAAGAGAAGAGTGAGTGAATTGATCCTTAAGTATCTGAGTCTCAGCCATGATAATAGCTGCAAGCATTCTTTAAATGTTAAGTAAATGATCCTTTGTTTTCTCCTTCTAAATACAGGAGCATTTACTGTATGTATGAAAGGAAGGGAAATATTGCAACCCCACAGTATGTTGCTCCTTTTTTATCTAACCATCATGTTAGAAGTTTCCTGCTTCTTATTTTGGACATTACAAACTAGAAAGTCAATAATCTCATACAGCCACTGTCTCTCCTGAAGCTCACAGAAGTCTTGGGAAATATAAAGATAACAAGACTTGTAGAAAAATGCTCAAGTAACTGAGGTTGAAAAGACAGCCTCAAGAAATTATTTATGTGGTTGGTTTTCTTTTGAGTACCATAAAAGGTCTTCCTACTGTAATTGGATTGAAGTATGACAACAGCCCTGTTTTCCAGGCTGTTTAATCCCCTTTTGTAATCATAAAACTCAACTGCTGTGTAACATATTTTAGAATCAGAGCTCTACAATTATAGTTGATATCAGTGCTTATATCAAGTCATCTTCATTGTAACAGAATATAATTATATATACATATGTACTTTTTCTACATTTGTGCATGTGTTGAAATCGTAGATAAAATCACATTCATACATTGCATACATTAAAGGAAAGGTCCAACTATTTGGGAAATACGTGTATTTATTTTCTTTCCAACAGTAAGATGAAAAAGATTAATAGTACTTTCATGTATATGCATTTCAATAGAGCTAAAGCTCTTAGCCTGGCTCCGCATAAGGACTGGAAAGCATATAACAATGAGTTGCGCACTATATTTGGCACACAACAGTAGGCCGTGTTCCAGGGCAAGAATATGTAAAATCTACCTAATTATTATGCAAAAGATCACAATGTGATTTGTTCTACACATGGTAGATTCGTATTTCTATGTCCTCTGAAAGAGGTACCTACTTCACTACTAATGATGTTGTGTCAATTTCCAGACGCTGTATTGACCTCTTTGATCACTCTGACCCAACAGCTGCTCTCTTTTACTTACATGGTTGACCGTGACCCTGGTCATGGTGAAGCAGATACACAGGTAAGTATACATGTAAGTTTTCACAAGGTAAGTCAGGTCCAAAATTGTTTACACCTAACCCTAACCCTTGGAGTCTGTAGTCTGGCTTTGCACCTAGGGTCTCTCCAGATTGGCTCTACCCAGCAAAGCATACTCCTGCCTTATCAAACAGGAGTAAACTCTGCTGTGTAGAGCCATTTTTGAGAGTCCCATAGATCACTGAGGCATGCAAGCCCCCATGCCACAACAAGGCAGAGTCATGTGTTTTTTGTTGTTTTTTTTTTAAAAATATATTTTTGTGTGTTTTTATATTTTTTGTATTGTTTTTTCTGTTTGGGGGGTTTCCTGATAACAATGAAGAAACAAAGAACAATGGATGCTTTTAAATAATTATGTACAAAGTTTGATATTACAGTTACTGATCCTCCAGCATACTATACATGGAACCTCCTTTACTCTCCCTTATAATTTTGAAGGCATGTTATGGCAAGTTATGGCATTTTGGCCTCCTTGACGTACTTCTCAGGGTAATCAGGGTAATCAGGGTCAGTGCTCCTGCACTCCAGTGGGTCTCTGATGTTGCTGGGACACATTTTCTGGGCTCTAAGATTGTGCGGTGGTCCTCCTCCAGGTCCACGGTTTGCACATCCTCAAACACATCATTATGCTCCTCCTCCTTATCCCGGTCCTGAACCTTCCTCTTCTGCTGATGCCCAGGCTCACACCCATCTGCCAGTCAAAAACAACAACATAAACTATGAAACTAAAAAGTGCAATTAAAAAAAGTGCAAAAACTCCAACAATCAAATATAACAAAACTTGAAAACTATTTACAGATGTAAAAAAAGAACCCTGAGGTCATTTACACTTTTAAGTGAGCTTCTCAGCTCCTCCTCCACCTGTGCAGACCTCTTCTTCTTTTTCAGTGTGGTCTTGATCTTCTGCCCCGAGAAGTCATTAAGGGAAGTGGTTCCTCTTGGCCTCCAACCTGGAAGCCTAATGTGCCTTGCCACACAATCCCTCTGTATACGGGAAGCCTTGAGAGCGAGGTCCTTTGCATTTGAGAATGAATATTTGAATCAAGTAGTACACACAGCATGTCAGCTAGTTCAGTTTTTCATCGGTGTAGTTAATCATTAACAGTATTTAATCACTTTTTGGCACTCTACCATTAAGTAAAGCTGCTGCTTTAATTTGGCCAACATGCACTTGTTACATACAATCACATGCACATTTAGTTTGTTAGTTACCTTTAATGTGAATTTCTTCAAATTTCCAGTGAAAACTGGATAGGGAACAGCTTCTTTTGTACGGGCTGGCGTTCTGTCAAGTATGGCTTGATAGCCACAGCCAAAGCATGCTCCAGGTTGTCCAGGCCAGTAGCTACTCTTCTTGGAGTTGTCATCTCAGATTTGGCTGGCAGAGATGGGGATCCAAATGTATCTACACTGATGCCATCTGGCATCAGTGTGCCATCTGGCATCAGTGTGGTATCTGGTCCAGCCAGCAGCAGTGGTGCTTCTGGTCTGGCTGGCAGCGGTGAGGAGGGTGAAGGAGGTGAGGCAGAGAAAGTGAGAGAAGTGACCTCCGGGAACCCGCCACTCTTCAGTTGCAGGGCTTTCAGCCTGGTTGAGAGGCTTTCCCCCATGCCATTCATTTTCCATTGCTATCTTTCTCTCCAGAACATTGCATTTTACTTGCAACTCCCACTTGAAATGTTTATTCAGCTCAGTCCTTAGATGACCCAGGTCCTGCTGAAGGTTCTGCTTGAAGGGGCAAAGGGGAGATTTGAGGTGCTCAAGCTCCTCCTTGATGTATTCCATCACCAGCTGGTGACTCACCTCGGTTTTCTCCGTGACATCCAAAGTGGAGTCACTGGATTCCTCGTCTCCGGAGGAGTCGCTTATTTGGTGCATTTTTCCTGTTAAAAATAGAAATAAGGGAGAATTCCAAGGTGCAATACCGACTTTAGGATTTCACTTTTGTTTTTGTTGAAGGGGTGATAGTTGTAAATACTTTTGTTTTCACTCTATCATATAGAGAATTATAACAACAGATGGTACATAAACTAGCCGATGAACGCCCAGGCACTTGTCTAACAATAATGATAACAATAATAATAGTTATAATGAAAATCCAAATTTGGGGGGAGATAGTAGGTCAACAGTAAAAACAGAAGTTTTACTAGTCATAAATCTGTAATAAACATTGGGTTTTGGTTAGGCACCTATTCAAATTTTGAAAATTTAGAATGTGTGTAAGTGTGACCATTTTGATCACCTGAGAATTGATAAAGAATGGTCAAAAATCCCTCCAATAATCAACAGACACCAAGGTCTTGAGGAACACCATAGAAGAATTCATGTTGTGATTTGGTATCAAAAACTTTTGACATTTGGATATTTCTGTAAGAATTGCATTTTTTAGCAATTGGGTGGTGAGCAATTCTGTCCTTTAAGTGTTCCAGTGTGCACAAATATTTACACCATTTTTAGAATAGGTGAAAATAACACATTTATACTGCATGCAAAAAAGATGCATGGATTGGGATTAGCATAAAGTGGGCATTTTTGTATGCGGAGACTCATTGGTACCCATAGAACCCATTTTCATTCAGACATCTTTAGGTGAGAGGTTAAGGGACCCCTTGGAAAAATGGCCATGCCAGTTTTTCCCTTGCCAAACTTTAGCCCAGCTTTGGAGTGTTATTACGCCCCCTTCCCAACAAACTAGCATGACATGGTTGGTACCAATGGATGCCTTACATTGTCTAGTTACCAGCTTTAAAATCCGAGGGGATCCTCTGACACCAACACTGCTGCCATGATCTGACCAATCCCAAGCCTGTATGCTCATGAGTTTAGAATTAATGAGTTTCAAATGGCATGTTCACACTTTGAGGAAGATGAACTTGTATCATAACCTGTCCTGACCATAACCTCAACAGAGGGATAGGCCTTACCCTTAACCATCAGGACTGGGGAGTTATTAAAAACAAACAAACAAACAAACAAACTCATGGTTTTTGGTTTGGAGTCTCTAACTACTTCAGAAAAAAAGGTCAGGAATGGCCCACTTAAGACATTATCCCCTATCCCTACCAAGATGGACTGCAACATTGTCATCTGCTGCAGAGAAAACTTTAACCCTATCATTCACTGAATGGAGGAGTCACCATGATCTCTAGACTAACAATGCCTCCCCCAATACGCCACCGCTCCATGTGTGTCTTCATGAATGATGAATGCCATGAGGGAGATGGATGAATGGACGAAGAACCGCAAGGAAGGAGAAAAGAGAGGAAACAAGGGAGGAGACATAGAGAGGAGACAAGGAAAGGAGACTGGTTATCATCCCATAACTCCAGCCACACATCTGGCATATAAAGCTGTTACAGAGCAGATGAGCTATAAGCTCTTCTGAACATGAACTAATTGATCACAAGTAGCAGCTAGGCAAAGAGGCTAGGAGAGAGGTCAAGGAAGGATGAAGGATGAATGGGTTAGGGTTAGGAGACAAGGCAGGGGACAAGGGTGGAGACAAAGAGGAGGCAAGGAGAGAGGACAAGAAGTATAAGTGGTATAGCTAATGGATGGATGAAGAACAGGAGGTAAAGAGACAAGAAAGTAAACAAGGGAGGAGACAAAGAGAGGAGACAAAGAGGAGACAAGGAAAGGAGACAAGAAGAGGAGACAAGGAGGGAAAGAGAGGGCACAAGAGAGGTGACAAGGAGAGGAGGCAAGGACAAAGGACAAAAGAGGAGGCGAGCAGAGAGGACGAGGAAGGATGAATGTCTCATCCAATCAGAGGGAAGAGAGGCAGACTCAACCCTTCGGACCGAAAGTTCCTCTTGTTTATTATTTTCACCCCAAACTTTTTGCAGGTCGATCTCTTAACTACACACTCCTCTCTCACACACACACACACACACACACTATAAGCTATTATTAAAGGACAGGTAAATATATGGTTACGGTTGAGGTAAGGTTCAGGGTCACATTCACAGAGATAAACAGGTAACCATACATGCAGGGTTTCACAAGGTCAGTCAGGTCCGAAAATCTTTACAACTGACCCTGACCCTGACCCTACCCCAACCCCTAACCCCATATCCCTAACCGTAATGTCTGATATGACAAGACTGGTGTCTAGCTAGTGGTTGCTTGTCCATGTTTAGTCCTGAGCCGACAACGAGTATTGTCTTGTCTTTACAAATCTCATGTGAAATAGGAGAAAACATAGCAATATGCAGTAACAAACAGTGCACCAATGAACAAGCTCCATTCTTACCATGTTCTAAACAACTGACATACCTCACTGTAGGGTGCAGAGACTTCATAATGAGACTTTTATAATGAGGTTGCCAGGCAACCAGTGGGGATGCTGCATAGGAGTACTGAGTGGATGGATAAACTGCTGTTTACTGCTCTTTGTCTACGAGATAATTTCGATGTATAACTTGCTCTAAAACCGCAATTTTTAAGCTTTTCTATTTAAATAAATGGGATATGTTAATTTGTGAGTTTTGGAAGGGTTGGTAGGTCGGTGTATTTTTAAACTTTGAACAGAGCCAGGCTAGCTGTTTCCTCCTGCTTCCAGTATTTGTGCTGAGCTAGTCTAAATTACTCCAGGTATTCTTGCTGTACATAATTGATAGACGTGGTTGATATCAATCTTGTCATCTAACTCTGAAGGAAAGTGAATCAGCGTATTTCCAAAAATGTCAATCTTTTCCTTTAATACAACCCAGTCTCCCGGAAATTACATTTACATACCACTAATTTGCAACAGGATTTATGTTTGGAAAGAAATGCCCAGATTATGATTTTTTTCATCATCATAATGAGGATATGTTTTAATGACCATTTTGAAAATGTTCAAACTGAATGTATTTGTAAAACACTGACTATCATAATGTTTCATTAGTAGCAATATTTTATTATATTTACAAATGTACAGTACATACTTGCATGCATTTTTGATACAAACAATCTGAACATATTTTCCTCTGCAAACAGCTAACAAGGCACAAAGGGTAAAATAGCTTGTATTATGCACTTTGTTTGCTATTTTTAAGCAGACCACGTGCCTTTTATCTTGTCATACCAGACCACTGGACAATCAGGGAGCAATACCTTTGTTTATTCAGTTCAACTTTACACACTGCAAATGTTAGATGTTCCCCACACCATCAAAGAGAGAGATACTACTGCATATGTCCTTCAAAGGGCTTCAAGACATGAGAGGAAATGGCAAAGGCACTTGCCTAGTATGCTAATCAAATCCTAGCGATTTAGTTTTCACTGCTGCTGCTTGAGGGATTTTTTCCTAGATTAAAAAAATAAAAATAAAACATGATTGTGCCCCCACACCTGATTTGCTGAAAACTTTAAACTCCCAATCAAATCCTGGATCACCTGATGCAGCATCTCCAGCACGCTCCAAGTATTAATTCCACTAATACAGAGGGATGGTGGAATATCATGGGAGGATATTAGAAAATAATTTCTTGCTTGGTTATTCATTGCGGAATTCATTAAAATCCAATTTGGTGAAACTGAAATAAAAACAGCCATTTGCTGTGATAGACTGACATGCTACACCAGCAAATATGAGAATGCGGGGGAGTGGGTAAGGAGAAAAGGGTGCAGGGCGATGGGGGTGTGTGTTAATAAAAGAAGATGGGGAAAGGAAGGGAGGAGAGGAGGACAGAACAAAATACAAAAAATGATACAAATATATACAAATATAATCCTCTTGGTTCTTGCATTTTATAAAGCAGAGGGCTGCTCAGGACATTTCCTGCCATCTGTGCAATGCATTCTGGGATAGGCTTTAGTATCATGAAAGGTTTTTTTGTTAGCCTCAGAACATCTTTGAAGTGTTACCATGCCTACCCACCTCGTGCAGAGAGTAAATCTAGTAGACACCTGTTTCTATTAGCCCTTAATATTAGCTACCACTTCCCCACATTAGCCGCTGTACACACTCCTAATTGCAGTAACAGTGGGACTGCATTAACTCATTAGCATGCTGTGCCATGCGCTCAAGAATAAAGAGATAGAAACACAAATGTTGCTGTGATTAAGCCAGAATGGTTGTTTTGTGACAAAAATGCGCAGCCTTGCAATTAAATCAAAGAGGTTGGCTGTACTTGTCAGAGATTAGTGTTTCTCCAAAATCACTACCAATATTTTTGAATCTAGGGTGTCTAATGCCATTGCCAGGACATATGATCTACAAATATGGGTATCTTCATGCTGAAATAATAAGTCTTTCCAGAGATTTTTATATTTGACAATCAGAAATGTATACTTTACAGCATAAAAATGAAAAGCGTTCACATAAGGCTGAGTGGCCTCCAAACCATACCTTTTCAATGAAACTCTGGGACACAGTAATACCATGAAGAATTCATCAGTTTTACTGAAAATTTAAATTGATTTCATTTCAGGTTGACCAGATTGTTTATGTTGTCAGGAAGAAACCTCTCTTACATCAGTGTGATAGACTCTTAACAAAAGGCCAAAATCAGCTCCATATATGCATCTAATCTATCAGAAATATACATTTTGAACATAATGATGACAGGGAGTGCATGTGAACCACAGAAACAGGACAGAATCAAGCTGTGTAAGAGGAAAATATCTTTCTTGTTGAAAAGACTAAAGCTGACTTTACCTTGTATACACTCATATCTCTAGATCTCTCAACTTGGTGGCATCACTAAAAAGAAGACTTGTCAAGAAACATGAGCAGTCAGACGAACAGACAGGTTGTGAACAAACCGCAGGAGTAATGAGAAATTATTGTCCACATTTCAGGTGTGCTCACTTTCAGTTTTACTTCCAAATAAGGTGGTTTAGATAATATGGGCTGTTCTAGATGAAAACCTACAATGGTGAGAAATGCTGTATAATCTTTATCAATCCAAAATTTTGGTCCCAGATCATAATTAGAGCCTTTGCTACCAAAGATAGCCTATGTCAGCCAAATTCTCACAATAAAAACTTGCTATAACCCACGACAACAAACCAATACTGCATGAAATGAGGAAGACTATACTGGCTGAGGCTGACATTGTAATTCCCATAGACATATAAAGTAAATGTAGCACATATGTGTTTTAGCCACACTAGCAGCTTAGCAGTAAGTAGAGTAATGTCGGCCAGCGCACCACTTTGCGCAGACTGAAATTGTCTGAACAACTGTTAGATGGATTCCCACGAAATCTGTCCAAACATTCAAGTCCCCCCTCAGGATGAATTATTAACTTTAGTAATACTCTGACATTTCCAGTACCAGTGCCATCATCAGGTCAAAATTATAATTTGTCCTTAACCTTGGTTTATGACAAAATACCAGCAAAAGTAATGACATTACCATCAGCCTCAGCCGTATTTTATGTTTAGTGCTAATGTTTGCAGGCTAATACACTAAACTAAGATCTTGAACATGGTAAACATTATACCTGTTAAACATGAGTTATTAACGTTGTCATTGTGGGCAGGTTAGCAAGCTGATGTCATTATTTAGCTTAAAGCACTGCAAAGCTTGTCTTTTGCTGCATTATCAAAATGTGAGAGCAGCACAGCTGGATGATGTGAGCTGATGACGTGACTCTGAAAACATCATAGTGCTCAGATTTAGCAGGCGATCATCACACAGTGTAGTGGAGTGTCTACGGGGAAGGCCTGTTTTTCAGTTGTTCATGTTTTACTCATGCCATACACTCGTATACACGACCAGAAGCGTATTTTTACGCTTCAAGTCTACTTTATTCCATTTCATGTGCCTAACTATAATGATTTTAACTCACTACTGTGCTTGGATGCATCCTGTAAAGACACAGATGAAGCTGCCACTGCTGCAGCTTCAGTGCTCCCGCTCCTGCAATGCCTCTTATAACATGCTTCAAAACTGTTAGCGCTCATGATTTGACCAAGATTTTATTAGGGTCATCTCACACAGTTTGACATGCAGTGAACCTGTATGATCACTCTTATCACAGAGTGTTGGGTCCTTGAACTGTTTGCTTTTTTTACAACCTGTCTAAGCCTCTGACTGACAGTTTTTTGCCTTGCAGACTTTGTTTCCATGTTCCTGCATCTCACTGATGACTTTGGTGTTATCAGTGTTATAATAACTAATAATGATGGCTCAAGCTACAAATAGATAGATTCAAGTTGTAATAAATCAATGTCATGCAGATGTGGATTTGACGGATATGGAGAACAACACTAAATTAATTTGAATGGCAGGCTGCACAGCCACCACCTCATCCCTGTGTTGTTGAGGATGCTGTGAGCAAGTCTTCACTAAAATTATTTTCCTGCCAAGCCGTGTTGCTAGCTTATTGCTCTCCTCCATGCTTCACATTTTAATGAGAGCTACCTTGTTGTATTTTAGGTGTATCTATTTGAGACAGAATTAATCATTTTTGATGAAGAGCTTTGATAGGCACATGAAAGCATGGATGCAAAATGAAGCTGTGCTTTTACAGGGCCATGACAAGTCTTGTTGTCTACATACCTGCAGGATTGGAATGATGTGGGTGCAGCGGCATATATATAGAGACATTACTGTATGTAGCTATAGTGTTCACATAAGAAATCCTATTTGGTAGTGGCTGTTATAGAAATATTCCTGTATTGTGAATATAACGTGTATTTTTAACAAACATTTGTTCTTTCTGAATTTTTTCAGTTTTATTTGTCTTAGAAAGCCTACAAGGAAAACAGGTGTTTTCTATTGCTTTTCCTAAAACAAATCCTTTCTTTACATTACTGCTGATTTTCCAAAGCATACAGAAGTGTTGCAATTGCTGATTGTGGTTTGTTACTTTCCAGACAGCTTGCAACAGTTTAATTTTAACATAAAAATCAACTTGTAGAGACACATCTCTCACTGTGAATATACAGTATGCTACAAGATCAGCTATTTGGAGAAAGTTGAAAAGTCTACTGCTGAATTATGGTGCGTTCATGTGCTGATAAGAGCCTCTGAAATCTGAGCTACAATAGTAGGCTGGTGAACAATGTGCAATGATGAGTTGACGAAAAGAGACATAGAGAAGCTTGCGTCGCCCCAAAGTGGTCATCGTTAAATAAATAAGATTTCACTTAGTTTCTTTTCACAAAAACAGTTTACAGCAGGTTTTTTTTTCCATAGACTGTTTTTCTTTCACACTGTCAATTTTACTAATGACCATTTTGTTTTCATAATAGTACTTTTTTTAATCACAGAGTTTTTTGTCTGTCCATCAAAGCAAACATGGAAGAGCCAGTTATGTGACTGGCTCTTTGCTCATTTGCTTTCATTGGTGCTGCACTTATAATTATTATTATTAAAAAACACAAAACTGATACTTTGAAGTTCCCTAATGAATGTGTATAGTTTTCTCTATTTGCTTTAGCATTTTTGTCTCTTTTTTTGTCTCTTTTTAATCAACACAGCAGAGATATAAACGCACAACGTACAAATGAGACAGGAAGTCACATTAAACTCTGCAGACAAAATAACCAGTTGTACACCTCTCTTGAAATGATCTGTGCTCTAGGTCATGCTTTCATTTAGGTTAAAAAAAAGACACATAGCTGTCAAGTGTGCTTTAGTAAGTCCAAAGGCTGTTGGTCATTGCCAATAAGAAGTAATTTTATTCTTAATAATAATAATAAACACAAATGTTTCTGCTAATGCCTTCATAAATGTGCATTCTCAAAGCCTATGTGTTTTAAGGTAACAAGATGTACAGTTAGACACACCTTACTAAATGTTAAATATGAAGTGAAAAGCCAATTTTTACACTCTACAGCCTTAATTTACTGCTGTAATATAAAAGTCTGGGTTAAAATCACAATGGGGAGAAAAAAATTTGCAGGCCGGATTGGAACAATAATTTCTCTTGGACTGGATATGGGTCCCCTGGGCCCCTGGCCGGAAGCTTGAGATGTTGCACCTCCAACATTTCAAAATTTCTAAATAAAATATAAGACAAAATGTTACACAAACAGTTAAAACTAGCAGAAATTTCACAAGTTACAGTCACAGTAATATGGATATAATAGTGATTCCCAGGACCCCGCAAGTCATCACAAGACAAATCTGTGGGGTCGGGAGATGATAAACAAGTTAGGAAAGAAGATTTCTGCCACACAAAATTATGTTTTACTTTCAAACTTGAACAAAATGTTGCTTTTTCGTGAAAAATTCCTCCAGGCATCTAAATACCTCTAAAGCCTCTAAAATATAAGACAATCAGAGAAGGTAACATCTCTCTGTGGTTGAACTACCCACAATTTACAGACATATGCAGCCTGTGATGAGAACTGAGCACTTGATCGCTATATAGGGTCACGTGCTAAAAAGGTTGAAATCAGTGGTATATAAGACCTTGAAAATTGCTAATAATTGCAAAAACTCTCTTTACTTAAATAAATATAAAACTCTAATGCTAATCCTCATTTATCCCTCTCAGACACAAATCCAGGACACCACAACTTCACCGAATAAACCTTAGCAAACTCTTAGACTCCCTACAAGTCTTTTAGCATAGTTGACATAGAACCTCAAGCTTTTGGCTATTTTATGACTTATTCTGAGGAACATGTACTGCACTGTAGGTACTGTGTTAGTCTCTCTGGCAATGAATCTCTTAAACCTGGCAGTGCAGTGCAGTGCTCTACTCTGTGCAACTCCACAGCACTGCATAGATCAGACACTGACAGTTATAGCTGAATAGATTTTCCCTCCCTGACAGCTGAAAAGCCTAAAAAAAATTCACTTTGACCTGAGCGAAATTAACCTTTGACACCGTGCTACATGTTTTCCTTGACTCAAGTTGAATCCAGCCCAATTAAGAGCTTTGCAGCCCAGGAGCTGCATACTGCCACTAGAGGCTGCTGTTGCACCGTGCAGCAGCGGTGATCGGCCGGAGCCATCAGAGGCGTGGGAGGTCCCTGTCAGCGCTCAACACGCCCGTCTTTCTATAGAAACGCAAGTTAATGAAAGTGGAGAAAGAGATTATGTTGAGCATTACGTTTAATTGAACTCCTTTAAATACCACTGGAACATTTGTATTCCACTGACAGCGTGTGCAAGTGTGTGTGTGTCTGTTTGTGAGTGTGTTTGTGTGCATGGCTGTGTTCTCGGTGTGGCTGAATGGACAATGTACTTGGTGCACGTTTTTTGCATAAGTGTGTAATAACCTGTATGTCACCATATGTTTAAACACGCATATATGCATGTAAGATCCTTGTCTCTTTCTCTCTCTCTCTTTCTCTCTTGCTCTCTCTCTGTGTATATACAGTATGTGCATATCAGTTCATTCTGTCCAACTTAATTTCCCTATGGGGACATTGCTTTGCTGCAGTGAAAGAAAGGAAAGGTAAGAGCATAAATGTGAATAAGTGGTGTTATAAGAATATGTTATACATAAGACATCAAAGATTTAACATCTATTGCTGCTATGTCTTTTAAAAACAAATATAACCCCTTGAAATTCTTTGCTTCTCATAGTATGTGTCATGTCTTTTTATGTATGTATTTTATCAATTATTGAAGGTTTAATTGTATGAATTCTCTGTGAAAAACTGATTACCGATTAATCTAAATTCAATTAGTAATATGTTCATCCTCCAATTTTAGTGCAACTTACTGTATCATATGTTGTCATATTTAATTTACAGATAAAACTCTTCAGTACTCATTTCACAAATACATTTACACCTCAGGGGTGTAACCACAGTTTTAAGCCCCTTTTATACAGCCTGTTCAAGGAGGGAATGTTGAACCTTTATTCTGCCTCACTGCTCTGTATAAAAGGTATGAATACGGAATGGGGGGGGGCGCATTGTTGTTCTGCCTTTAAGCCGGCAACAGAGGTAGTCAAAGAGCCGAATTGACAAAAGGGAATAAGGGAGACCCGGTATTACGGGAGAGACGCCGACGCTGTTGTGTTACACATCATGCCTCTCATTCCAGAACACCAGCATGCTATCAAAAATCACACACCGCGGCAGCATTATGCCAGCTTTGTTTCAGTGTAGGGGCCATTGTATACTGTTTGTAGCAGGAAGACATCAGAGAGGGACAAGGAAGATGTGTCAGTATACTGTATAGTGCCTTTGGTCAGAGGGAAAGGTGGACAGAGAGAGGACAAAGCCCAAAGTACTTGCTGTCTGTGAGGACATCACAGCAAAGACATATAGGGGAGGGCAGCTCCAGCAACCTAGGGGATAAGACCACCATAGGGGTCACAAGATACATCTGAGGGGTCGCAGTTCATAGTCATGTGGCCATGACTATGAACTGTAACATCCCCGGTTTGAGTCTGGTTGGGAAACTTTGTTGCATACCCCATCTCTCTCTTTTGTAATTCATTGTCATCTCTCGATTGCTGTCATCCAATAAAGGCTTAAAATTCTCCCCAAAATAATTATATTATGATTACTAAGTAAGGGTACAGTTTTGCAACTGAAACACTAGGTTAGGGAAAGGTCACAGTTATGGTAAAATAAAACAAACGCAAGCATTGATTGCAAGTGACAGGATGCAAACTCTGGTCTCCTGCATGGACATCAGATGTACTACGTGTCCATACACACCGGGCTTACTTTCTGCGTCACTACATAAAGAACACACTACTTCCTGCATCTGCACTGAACACTCGCACTGGATGTAAACTGAGATGTGTGATCCAATCCAACATACTGAATGATCAGTTATCAATACATAGTAAAATGTGCCAGACTTCAACTGAATGCCACGGCCCAACCTCTACTGCTTTACCAAACTGCCACCAAAACCGAAGACCAAACAACAAACATGTTTAAGCCAACTAGCATGCTGAGCCAAATAGCATGCTAGTATAACATACTACCTAGAATGCTGCCTGAGCCACCATATACCCAAACAATCTTCTACAGCTATCCCATATTTGTAATCAGCAAAACGTTCAGGGTATCTGGCACGTGGTCCTGTAGCCATCAGCAGACTTCTGATCAGTCTACCAAATAAGCTCGCTAAGCCTTCTAAGCTACCTCATTTTAACAAGCAACACACCATACACTTCTTTTAACGCTTTTTTCTATCCCACATTAACTGGAACTGGCTGCAGTGTCGGCCACGTTGACTACTTTAGTTGCACTGTTATTCCCAACAGTATTCCTGGGGACACTGGCCTGGAAATATGACAGCACAACACAATGGCATAAATAAAAGTAACAGAAAGTTCATACATACAACAGCCCATCATATAATTTATTTACAACTAAACACATTCAACAAGACAGTAGAGTGGCGTGACTATTCGGAGAAATGGCACTGGCCGTCTCCCAGGTAGCAAAATTGTTTTGGCGAATACTCGAGCCACATATTGTGTTTCTTCCTGCTCAATAGCTTCCCCGATTCCTGTGCTACTTCCACATCTGGACCAATTCTGGTGCACACATCGAAATTCGTCCTTGCTGTCAGCCAACACTGGAGGATAACAGCCCGAATCAGCCCAGATGTGGAAGTATATGGGCCTGTGTCAAGCCGAGAACCTAGGCATATGTTGTACCAGAAGTTTCATTTTGCTACCTGGGCTGTAACCAGTGCCTTGAATACAGGTAGAAAAAGGTGTGACCTCCAAATCAGAGTTGCTGTTCAAGGTGTTGGGATTGGTCAAGCAGCTGCAGTATAAGCACACTAATTCAGTGCTAAACTACAGGAGAATTAATACATATTTCCTTCATCACTTCTCTTTGAATTTTATCTGTTTTCTTCAACAACTTTCCTTTTCTTTTTCCTTTTCACAAACTTCGAGAAAACCGTCTTGCTGCATTGTTTACACAAATGTTCACATGTCACTGACAGTGTTACGGAAATTCTCTGCCTTCTGCCGGCTGACAACGTTTTTAATTTTCTTTGCAAAGAAAAGGTCAATGAACACATGAGCGGTCAAAATGAAAAAAGACCCCAAGCATGGGGAGAACTAAGTTTTTATACCTCAGGAAACACCCCCTACTCAAGAGTGTGTTTTCACACTCTTTTGTCTACTGTAGGTATGGGTGCCGACTCCCTAGGGTGTGTTCCACACCCGAGGCATCCTGCAGGGCTTTGTAAGTAGATGTAAAATCAAGAGGTCTAGACATCACAATTTAAAAGACAAAAAGACCTGATATCTTGGTAGTGGGAGGTGGGGTATCTCAAGTAGTTGAAACACAAGAAGATTGAAATTACAATTACAATAGTCACAAATCGTTACATATCCACAGAAACTGATGACATGCACTAATATGGGTAAGGTGTGATGTTCAATCACACTGCAACACAAGAAAATATATTGCGTCATAAAATTAATGTAAGACGTGATGGTGTGTCCAGTGGGCAAGTTTTTAGGAAGCGTAACATGTTTCCTCTTTGTATCTTCATTTTAAGCCATAAAGGCAAACTACCAAAAAAAGGGGGAAAAAGAAGAATAAGTTACACTGTCACTTGCAGTTCAATCCAGATCCAGACCATGGTTCAGACTTAAAGAATCCAATTTTTTCATGTACCTGGAAACATTTATCTTGTCTTCTTTATATCTTTTCTCACTGCATTCTAATAACATATTTGGTCCAAAGACCATGTTGTTAAAGCAGTTATCTGTCATATGGCACCATACTACAAAAGCAGGAAATATACAGTATTTTCTGTTTAAAGGTTGCAGCTGTAAACCACCCCAATAGAGAAGAAAAAATTGTGCAATATTATTTTTTCACAGCAGACATTTTGACTTGTCATAGCAGGAAACAAATGTCATTAATTCATTAATTTAACTTTGTGCGCATGTGCTGAGTGTGCATTCATCAAGTTGCAATTGCTCCTGCCCCCCCCAACTTTTTATCTTTCCTCTTTTGTTATACTTGTTAAAATTTTTACTATTAACTATTTTAACTGCACTCTCTCTAAATATGCTAGTAGAGAGAGTTGTGGTTGTGGTTATGGTTGTTTTTTTTCATCGCTGATTTACTTGGTGGGTGAGTGTAGTTCTGGGTATTTTAATTCGGCTGCAATGCTGTTGTACAGCAACCCCAAGGTCGCATTGTTTACACTATGGACCCGTTGATCACGCTGAAGCTGGCCGGCATGGTGACCAGAAATCAAGAGGAGGACACATAGAGGATGCAAAGGAGGAACAAAGAAACCAGGGTAGAGAGCTGGGTCCAGACAACAGAGACAGATGGAAAAGAGGAGATATAAGCCATATCTCTGTTCTATCATCCTGGGCAACACGAGATCACTGGACAACAAGATGGGCGAGCTAGTGGCCTTTGTGAGGAATCGGGGGGACTTCCATGAGTGAAGTCTTTTTCAAAGAGACATGGCTACAGAAAGATAATCCGGATCACACTGGTTTCAGACAGTTCTGGCAGACACAAATTAATCTGAGAGCGGAAAGAAAAGAGGCGGTGGTCTTTCCACTTTTATTAACAACAGATGGTGACACCAAAGTCACATTACTGAAAAGAAAAATTTCTGCAGCTCCGACACTGAACTGTTAGCCGTGGGGCTATGTCCATACTACATACCTATGAGTTTGCACCCGCCATCCTGGTTGTTGTTCACACAAGTTTAGGTTCCAGTCTGCATGTTCACATGTATCGATTGGGACTCTCAGAAATACATAGCAACCTTAACAGAATCACTGACATCTCAAACATGTTACACACCATCACTCATTACCCTCCATGTGAACTGAGCTAGTAAAGTGCTGCCAGTATAGTGGAATGAAGTGTGACATATTCTTTCTCCCTCCACCATCCAATGTATAAGACCGTTTTTTCCATTCCACACCTACCAGCAATGCTGTGAAAGGACTGATAGACTTCTCTTAACCCTCGTTGTAGGCTTCAAGTCTTACTGACAAGAGAAAGATTGAATCTTGTCTGCAGCTATTTCCTTGATGGCTGGAGAAGAGCTGTGTCCAGTCAGAGGGGCATGTTGGAGGTGTCAGGTGCCTAACACCCTGTTAATGGAGGGCAAGAATACTCAGGAGCTTTTTCCTGGACGCATAGGCTTTAACATTTACTTTTAGTCTCACACTCAAACTGATGTGATCTATGACTGAAGTCTAGATATACAGGCGAGGGTTCAGCCTAGACTTGTAAACTTGGCTGAACAGCAGCTCACTGGAGAGATATTAATCGAAGCATTTTACATATATCTCCTAGGTTACAGTATTATATTTGTGACAGTGTAAATTGACCCTTATGTTTAAGAAAAGATTTAAACTAGACACAGTTTTCATGTGTTTGACTAAATCAGCCAGTATGCTTCATCAGAGAATGTGGATATAATTATGATTTCAGATGAGAATATGCAGATTATTAAGAAATTTTTATGATCTGTTGGTGTATATAAAACAACCACATTTAACAACGTAAAAGAGTTACCTATACTAAAACATGATAATATATACAAAATATGTACACTAAAAAGAACCAAACCAAATTTTTGTTGTTTATTTAAGATACTGTAAACAAACGGACATAGACTCAGATTTAAGATTCTGACTGTTAAACGTTCACCGGCATTTGATTTATTAATCTGGGATTAATTAAAAAGGGAATTTGTCTTTTTAAACGCTAAAACCTATGAAATGATTAACTGCAGAGGTCAGTTTTTGTGAAAATATTTAATGCAATTTAAGATGCTTTTTGAGAGATTTTAGTAAAGTTTGATTTTCATAGTGGGATTATGGGTTTCACTGAAAAGTCTCTGTGTCCATTTGGAACCCCCTCTATTGAAGCACCCAACACCATTCATAATCTTACCATCCTTAATGGTAATGTCAATGATGAAAGTGTGGAAAAAGTAGAAACAGTGTAGAGCACAACGTACTAAAAAATGACACCTGTAACAACGCAGTAATTTAAAATGATAAATCCATTAATCTGTTGCTCCAGTGCATGAAACTATGTTCTTTTCGTGCAAATGTTGTTTAACCAAAATACAAAACAGCAACAACTACTTTGCGGGTTTTAAGAGGTCAAAGTAAAAACCCATTTATTGACTAGTCAATATATTTACAGACTAATCAAAAACTGACGGGATGGAGTACAATTTAACTGGAAAAATGAAACTTGATAAAAACTACTACTACTACTTCTACTAGTATTGACAACAACAACAACAACAACAACAACAACAACAACAACAATAATAATAATAATAATAATAACTGAGACAGTAAAGTCTTCACCACACAACAAATGAGATATGTGAGGCTTTACAGACTCCTGGCCAGGCACTCTGCAGGGGGTTGTCTGAGCTTCCCAGCAAGAGTCCTGAGTCATCTGGTGAAATGAAGAGCTGCTGCCTCCAACATGAGCAACACATAAAAGGAGAAAAAGGACAAGATTTTCACAGAAGGAAGGAAATATAGTTAGTCCAAAACTGATGCACCGATTAAACTAATATGAAGATAGGGAAGAGGCTGTACTTTGGTTAAAAGATATCTTAATTATAATTAACAGTAAAAAAACAAGAATAGTGGGTTCCGCTTACCATGGGAACTACCAACTGACATGTTGCAAGATTAATATCGCTTCACTTTATTATTACACAGTGTAATACTGTATATTCTTATACAATTTTGGTTTAGAGGTTGGTTTGCTTTTTTTGAGTTTTAAGTGCGTGTTTACTGTAGAACCACCAATACACATCATTCTGTGAAGTTACACACATCATTCCCTAAAGTAGCTTAATGATATGACCAGCAATTTCACAAACTGGAAAAATTGAACTTGTCAAACAAGTGTAACATTGCAACACTGAGATTCAAGTACAAAAAACCTTTTGGTATACTGTATTTCATTCATGGACATCTACAGATCCTGCATGTCAGATGTGGAGGTGATTGGGTGGATGGTCTATGTGTTTTTTTGGTGAGAAAAGCTAATTGCAGAGAGCTAACAGGATGTAGTGCAGATGTTGAGGATGAACAAGAAATTAAAGGAAAAATGACTTTTTTCTTCAACTAATTGTTCAAAAGAAACTGACCTAAACATGTTTTTTGCAAAATTTGCAAGACAATTATGTTTTTGTTCATGAGCAAAGCATTGGACTTGACATTCATAAGTTGGCTAACTTTGGCTATTGCTTTAAAGCCAATCGGCCTATTGTGTCTGAACAATTAGGTACCACTACCTCTATTCTTCGTCTAACGCTCCAACAGCTTTAGACCTGTATGTAAAACAACACTTCATCAGAAATAATAGCACATTACAAATTTATACAAAATGCAAATCTCTGAAAATTGCAAATTGTAGAAATAAGGTGGATTTGTCACATCAGGATATTCAGTTCTTTCAATTTCTTCCAACAAGAGTTTTGTTGCTAAGCAGTTCTGAAGTCATTGGGTACAATGTGTCATTTTTATTCCCTATGTAGCACGAAATATTTTGAATCTACAGAAAAGATTCAACTACTGTGGATCTAAGACAAATATTTAAGAAGAAAAGCAGGAACATGAGCAAAATCAGGAGGTGGAAGTCCTGTTACATCTACTTAACTAACTTTTGATTAAATTGTATTGTATTTTTTTTTCCTCTGACTTGAGTAGATTTCTAGAGAAAAATCATAACTTTTGCTCGATTTGGATTGGTCGGTAAGATAGTTGGATTTTCCCCACTGGCCATTGCTCTTTCAAAATGAAAGCACAGACATTTTCAACTGCGTAATCGGGGGAGGGTTTACAGGCAGTGTTGCCAATTTATCGCCTTTGTCACTAGATTTAGCAACTTTTCACACTCCTTTAGCGACTTGTCTTGATAAAAGCGCCTACCGACAAATGAAGCGACTTTTTGGACAAACATTACCTACTTTCCGTAGAAGAGAGTTGCCAGAATTGCCCCATGAACGCAAGGTTGGGCTTTCCCTCTGCAGGCACACCTCTCTCTGTGTCTCATTTAATTAACCGTACGGTAGCTGACACAGACGTGAATGAGCTTCTAACTTTCCCTCTGAGTGATCATTTTATAGCTGAAATCACAGCACAGCTGTTGTATTTAACTTATGTGTATAGAGATCTTTCTCAGACGATATAGCGATTAAAAAATCAGGATTTTAGCTGTGCAGAGCAGCAGCTTAGAAATGACTTGGCATTGATTGCTGTTTAACATGTAGTCTGAATGAGCCACATTTCATTTACTATTTCATACTCATTCTGTTGTCTGATACAAGAACAGAAAAACAGAAAAACATGTAAATGAGAACAGCTTTATTGGGAATTTGGCTATAATAAACAACTGTATATGTGAGCACAGAGAGCAGGAGAGAAGCAAACAGATTAAAGGTCGTTCCAGCCATACACTAGGTTTTGACTTAGTCAGAAAAGACAATAGTGCCAAGAAGACAATAGAGCCAACAGAAGACAATAGTGCCAAGCTTGGCATTAAGCCAAACATCACAAACATCATAATGCACCTGAACTGTGGCTGTCTTTGATGACAAATGGAACTTTGTACTTCTATACAAGAATTATCAAAGATGAAGGGCACTGTAACATGTTGACACTCTTTATATTTACTTTTACACATAGTAGACATGGATGCATGCATATCTGATTTGCTGATTTATTTGCTAAATCATAATATAATATGGGGGACATCGAGCAAAGAATGTAATTTTAAAAAAGTCTTTGGTATACTTAATAGAGTTATTGTTGCACTCAGATGGGGATTTTTTGATCACACTTGAGAGAAACAGACTGGGAGTATTTTAATGGTGTATACAGTCTGTGACATGACTTTTCATAATAAATACAGGCGTATGTTAACTTTTTTACCTTTACCTGACAAAGACCATCTGTGGTTCAAACTGTCAACCGTATCATAAATAAGAAAGAGAAAATGATAGTAGTGTGCCAGTAAATAGCCCCCCAAAAATGCACTATTTTTGCCTGTTTGACTGTAATTTGCTAACAACTACAATGGCCAGCTGTTTCAGGATTTTACTGAGTCTTTAAAAAAAAAATTGAAAGTATACAGTATGTTTTTGAGGTATTTTAGAGTTAAGTGTTCAGTAGCAACCAGTAGACTTGGGGCTGAGAGCCACAGTCAGGGTAGGAAATGTCAGAAAGTAGTAAGAAATGGACTAACACATTGTTGTTTCTTGTCTTTTCATGGGATTTTTTGGCAATACGAAAATACAGGATAACACCAGCCTTATCCTATTCTGGTGGCTGTTTTTTCCTTATAACAAACAGCAAAGCAATATAACAGTGTAGTCTTAATTAAAGATAAAATCTAAAGATGGAGGAGCCCACAGGCAGTTCTTTGCTTAGTAGTTTGTGTTCTAACTGAAATTCTAAGATTACAAGGTTGAAAGCTGCTTTTCTGAAGTACAACCTTTAAACATATATTTAGCTTTCCACAGAAGCCAGGCCCTATATTTAGAAAGTCAAAAGTCAATAGACAGTGTATTTCAAGCAAAAACAGCTTGTCTCTCCTCGGTCAAACCTTCTGAGCTACAACCAGCAACCTTTAGTGACCATTAAGTCTCATTTAAACATAATTCTCTCTCCAATTCCCCGCTCTCCACCTGTACCCACACTCTGCTTGTCTTGCTGAGGTTTTTCCTTCTGCCAAGATTACTGGCCCAGCCTTTTAAAGCAAACCTCTGCTCTTTCTACTTCCACCCTCATTCCCTCTCATTAAACCCTGAGAGTCCTTGTCTTCTCTGCAGGCTATTGAACAGCATCAGTGTTGGCTGGCTAGGACTCCTCTTCCACAGATAGATCCGGAGTGGGCTCAGCTGCTGTCTTTTCATTAAGAAAACACCACAGATGAATGGCAGGGAAGAGGTAAAGGGCATCAGGGCTAAGAGTCTTATAATCAAACTTGATGGTTCTCTGCCAACCTGTCCTCTGTCCTTCCTGTCCTGTTAGTCAGGCTGTTTGTCTGCTTTCTTGACCTTTCCAGCTTGTTTTGATTGAGGGAACTTGTGGGAAAAAGGTGCTGAAAATAAAGTTGCTCATCAACCTTAGGGAAGCTGTTAAGAACATATTATCAACAGCAACACTTTATTTTCTTTCTATTTGAAGGTGTATCTTTACCCATGTGACTTAAACAAACATTTTAGTCCAGATGGGATTTTGATACAGATCAAGAACAGATCAGCTTGGTGGCACTTTTATTTGAAGCCCTAAAAACACTGTGCTTAAAGGAAAAAACTAATTTCACTTCGGGGCTAATCCTTAATGACTTTGCCCGTATCAGATTCTCCATTTTATCACAGCCATAATACCACTCAGTGCTAATGTGTTAAATAAGAATCAGTAAAAGTCACACGTCAGTCTGATAGGTGAGAACTTAAATCTGAACCTGGTGAAGATGAATGTTTAAAGGTAAAATAGACAGGCGATGCTGACACCAGTTAAAAAGACATAACAGTGCTCAGATTGGATGCCGTCAGTGTAAAATTTTTATTTATTATTTATTTGTTACTACTGATGATAAGAAGCTATTTAATGTTGTAGTCGGTGAATGCAAAGGAAATGCTGCTTGGTAGTTTAATCCAACCCTGTTACCTAGAAATTATGTTTATTTACAACTAATTTGAAACCGTGAATACATCATATATGAATGTAATTTTTAGGAGACAGCATTGTTTAATCAATAGTAATTATATATTGAAAATTGATCATATATCATTTGTCTTGTTAGGTCTTACTGCTGATTTTGATACCATTGACCATCACATCCTATTAAAGAACCTGGAACATTTAATTGGCATTAAAGGAACTGCACTAAGCTGGTTTAAGTCCTATTTATCGGATTGATTTCAGTTTGTACGCGTTAACAATGAATCTCCCATGTACGCAAAAGATATACTTGGCGTTCCACAAGGTTTTGTGCTTGGACCAATTCTATTCACCTTATATATGTTTCCTTTAGGCAGTATTATTTGGAAACACTCCATAAACTTCCTTTGTTATGTAGACAATACTCAATTGTACTTGTCAATGAAGCCATATAAAACCGATCAGTTGGTTAAACTTCAAGCATGCCTTGAGGACATAAAGACCTGGATGACCTGCAATTTTCCGCTATTAAACTTAGTCAAAACTGAAATTATTATACTTGGCCCCAAACATATCAGAAACACATTATCTAATGATATAGTTACTCTAGATGGCATTGCCCTGGCCTCCAGATCCACTGTAAGGAATCTCTGAGTTATCTTTGATCGGGATATGTCCTTTTAACTCCCACATAAAACAAAATTCAAGGACTGCCTTTTTTCACCTATGTTACATTGCAAAAATCAGGCATATCCTGTCTTAAAAAAATACAGACAATTTTAGTTCATGCATTTTTTACTTCTAGGCTGGGCAATTGCAACTGCTTATTATTAGGGTGATCCAAAATTCTACAGTACTGACAGGAACTACAAAACAAGATCATATTTCTCCTGTGTTAGCTCCTCTGCATTGGCTCCCTGTAAAATCCAGAATCGAATTTAAAATCCTCCTCCTCACCTACAAAGCCCTATATGGTCAGACACCATCATATCTAAAAGAGCTCATAGTGCCCTATTACCCCATTTGAACGCTGCAATCCCAGGTTTACTTGTGGTTTCCTAGAATCTACAAAAGTAGAAGGGGAGGCAGAGCCTTCAGTTATCAGGCTCTTCTCCTGTGGAACCTTTTTGTAGTTTGGGTCTGGGAGGCAGGCACCCTCTCAACGTTTAAGAGTAGGCCTGAAACCTTCCTTTTTGATAAAGCTTACAGTTAGGGCTGGCTCAGCTTGGCTTGAACCATCCCCTCATTATGCTGATATGGGCCTAGAATGTCAGTGGACATCCCATGATGCAATGGGCCCCTCTCTACTCCTCTCCCTCTCGATCTGTATGCATTCATATTCCATTAATGCATATAACTAACCTGGCTTCTTCTCTCTCCTGCAGTTTTGTGCTTTCTAGTCTCTCTGCCGTCGCTTTCGACAGATATTTCTGCCTTTTGAGCTGCAGAGTCTGGATCTGTGCAAGCAAACTACTACCCCCATGATCCTGCTCAATATCCACTGCTAAAATTATTGTTATTAGTCTTATTATTATAACTATTATTATTATACATCTCTAAGTGGAACTTGCATTATAAGAGGAAAGAGAACATAGTTATCTTTCTGTTCTCTCTCTCGCTCTCCCTCTCCCCCCTCTCCCTCACTCTCTCTTTTGCTCTCTCTCCCTTTCTTGCCTTCTGTCTTTCTCTCAACCCAGCCGGTTGAAGGAGGTGGCCGCCCACCATGAGTCAGGTTCTATTCAAGGATTCTACCTGGGAAAAAGGAGTTTTTCCTTGCCACTGTTGCCAAGTGCTCATGGGAAAATGTTGGGTCTCTGTAAATAATATTATAAAGAATATGATCTACATCTGTTATGATTTGGTGCTATGTAAATAAAATTGACTTGACTATATTTTGTATTAAAAATCTTAAAGCACCTCCACATACACATTTCTTCAGATGTGTTGCCTAATTAGGCCTGTGCTTGATTGACATTTCATTCACCCTTCTGTGTTCTCTTTGTTGTTTTATTGTACCTGTTAAGGAGGGACAACTTATCACATTATCCTTCATATAACTTATTGGTTATGTTATTAGCACAAAGAGTTTGTTATGAATTCCCAGCATAGCTTTTAGTGTTATGCTGTCTACACATCATATAGTTTAAAACTGCCAGCCTCCAACTTGTAATTCTGAGTCAGAGATATCAGGACCAATGACATCTCCCACTTGGTGAAAAGAAGTACAAATATACCAAAAAACTGATGACAGAATGGCTGCAAATGCAGTATTATACACAGTTTGTTTGCATTTCATTTCACTTGGATACAAAACTGTTTATCTGGTGTAACTACGTGGTTAGCACTTGGGCTAACCACCTTGGAATAAAGCTTGAACAATCCCAATACGGAGGAAGGAGTGTTTTTCCTGTTCTTCCCATTCTGTTGACATTGTATGAAAGTAATTGAAAACACTTGTATGTTAATTTGAAAAGTAACCAGCTACAGCTGTCAAATAAATGTAGTGGAGTTAAAAGTACAATATTTCCCTCTGAAATGGTGTTAAGTAGGAGTACAAAGTAGCATAACATGAGAATATTTAAGTAGAGTACAAGTACTTTGAAATTGTACTTAAAGCTTCAAAATCCTTTTGTTGGTGTACTGGCTTGTAAGAGGGAGAATGGTCCCTCTTCTTGCGCTATGTAATCCGGGCTGAGTTGGTTAGAGCTCCCGTGGGAAGTGTTTAACACTTTATGGCGCAACGTCACATGGACAACTATGGGTCTTCTACTAGCTATATGAAGAAACTAGCTCAGTATTCTTAGTAAGAACATCAAGACAGAGGCGAAGAGACTAGATGATAGTATCTACGTTTTAGCACACAACTGCTGTGGGTTCAGATGTTATTGGTCAATCAGATTAGATGGATGCTTACTTAACATGATTCCTGTTTTGTACTGAGAAGATGATTTCTGTGTTTGTTGCATGAGCGGATGATGCTTTGTTTTCTGTACATGAGCTGTTAGCTTCTAGGGGTACCCTGCTTCCAGCACCTTTAATTGCTCGGACATGGAGCCCAACAGAATTTTATGTGCCAGCATCTTGTAATTACCACTTCTGGCTGTTTAAAAAAAAAGTTTAAATACAGTATTTGAGTAAATTTACTTTGCTTACTTTGCTAGATTTCACCATTGCCCAAAGGTTCCCACAAGCATCTCTCCTGGTTTATATACAGTTCCTTTTCCTGCAGCCCTAACTTTATGCACTGGGTCCCAATTCACCAAATTTGCAACATGCAAGCTAGTTTGCAACATGTAGACCTAAATAAATTTCATATATTCAACCTATGCATGAGCATGTGAGAGCCCTGGAGGAGTCGCAAGTTTATTTACAATTTGGGAGTAACAATTCAATGTAAAACACGATGCTTCCACCATTCACAAACTATGTCTAAGCAGCTTGCATCTCTAAAGCAAGAATATACTGTATATACTGGGTTTGGACCTCTAAATGTATTGAGTATTTTGAGTAGTGGGTGTTGCGCAACTTTCAGGCCACAAGAATACAGGGAACACTAACATGATATGCTAGTGTCAAATGGAAGTAAAACAATATGCTTCATTATCTGCCTAAAATATTTAGTTGTAGGCTAAATATGATAGATTATGAAATCAAGAATTGTTTTACTTAACGCATATACTGTTTCATAGTAGCAGAAAAATAGAAATAAAAAATAACTTGGAGATGATAAAAGTATTCAAATCAAAACGCTAAACAATTATTAACATGATCAGGTCCTCAAAGTTGTGTACATTAACCAAAAAACAGCAGTGAGCCTCTCCAAAAGTCAGCAGACAGCAGGAATCAGGAGTAATATCCACAGGCTAACAGGCTAACAATGAGTGAGTTGACTCTAGCACATGAGTGAATCCGGTGAGCCCATAAGCTCCCTAGTGGTCTCTTTGGCATTCTCTGGGCTGTAGTTCGACATGGTCAAGAAATGTTGAGGGATTGCGAGTTTGTCCAAGAACTTGTAACAGCAGCATCCAAGTTAAGTCATGTTGAGTTGAATACACAAGTTTGTAGTGCTAAGTGATCTCAGCAGCAAGTGTATATAGCTACATAAGCCTCGAGGGGCAAAAATGATTAAGTTGGTCGCCTACCACACCGCTAAAGAATCATAATTACTTCTCATTTCTGCTGCAGTTGTCTTTGAACCGTGCAGGCATCCAGCTTCTCCGTAGTTAACATAATTTCAAAATTACTACATGTCCAGATATACTGAGCAGCTATTTATCTATTTTTTATTGGTTATACACATTACACAAGCCGCAAGCTGTTCCGTTACACTTCACGGTTGCTGTCTTTATGAGGGGTGATTGATAAGTTCAGAGGCCAAGGTAGGATGAGTTAATTTTAGAAAACCTAGCGCATTTATTTTTCAACATACTCCCCTCTTACATTTACACACTTAGTCGAGTTGTCATGGGGAATACAGATCCTGTAAAGATCATGTATGGATCGTGACAATGGTCTCCTGTGTGGTGACGGTCTTCCTGGACCGGGATCATCTTCCAGGCTCTCTCTGCCACACCTTGAGATCAATGTAGCGGATCACCGCACGTAGGCCAATACTGTCCATTTTCTCAGACAGTGCTGACTGGCAATTTTCATCACTACACAATTTATTAACTTCAGATGTTCTGCATAATAACTCAAAGAGTTGAACTTCACGTGCATGTAATGATATAACTCATCTTATTCTACCTTAAGCCATGAATCTATCAATCACACCTCATATCTAGAGTTTAAAGCTACTGGCTGTTCTTCAGGAAAAGTTACATAGCCTTGCTTTAACTTAAAACTGAAAACACAAACACCTGCACCAGAGGTGTCCGGTTGCACTGTCCATTTACTTGAAATTAACGGACACCTGCTAGCCAGTCATAATCATGCTATGTACTATTGATGTTGCAGTTAATCTAAACTCCAAGTCTAATTTGTGATTTTCGATCAATCTGCAGGGGAGAATACCCTTTAACATCCAGATTACTACTACAGGGGGTTTGGGGAGTATCACATACACCGGTTTCTACCTGAAAACCCTTGAATTGAAGCAGCAAGAGAAAATAAATGTCCAGAAATTATTATATTTGAAGTCTCGCAGGAAAATTTTGTAAACATAGAAGAGAAAAGAAAGCAGAAAAGTGGATACCGGAGTCAAGTAATTCAGCCCTAAATTTTACCTTCTCCTCTTCCTTTCCCCCTCCTCCATCCCTTCATTGGACCAAACTGCTTTTTGCTTTTTCCCTGTTGTAGCTTGGCATAATCCTCACTGTTGTCTTACTATCAAGTAGAGAGGGTGAGATAATGGAGCAATAGGGGAGGAGGAGAAGGGGGCAGCATGGACCTGATGACCATCCTCTAGGTGAATAGTCCTCCCCAGTGTCAAACAAGCAAGGATACTATTAAAAAACCATCCCCTCCTCATGCTACCTCCTGCCCTTCCTCTCCATCCAATACATTTACTTCATTTTCATAATAGCTCTCATAAACATAACAAAAGCCTACACATGAGAGGAGAACTGCAAATGCTTGTGTAATGGGTGTGTAACGAGGTTATTACATGACAGCGAATCAACCCATTGCTGCACTTTTACAAAAGGCAGCACAACAGACCATACTGCTGACTGATACTGTTGTTAAAGTGTGTGTCTTTTGTTGTCATTGTTTGGTGCTTGTGCGCAATTTTTACGTATGCGTACGTTTAAGAAGATGGGCACAAAGCCAAAACTGATATCTACCTGCTTTATAGAAGATTGTTTGGGATTCTGTGCCATTGTCATGTAGGTTTTAACTACAAATGCACATGGACGGGTAACAACATGCTAGCTAAGTAACTTTTAATTGTTAGTGTGACAGGGTTTTGAAGGAAAATATAAAAAAAAAAAAAAAAAAAAAAAAAAATTCTGTTCAAATGTTCTGAGCTTGCAAAGATGTTTTTTGCAGGAGTTCTCTCTCATCAGGGAAAACTGATGAGTCAGTTTATATTTATAGTATTTGGATAGTGACACAATTTTTGTAATTTTGCCTCTGTACACCACCACAATGGAGCTGAAACAAAGCCATCAAGATATGATTGAAGTGTAGACTGTAATAGAAAAAATATTGCATTAATTGTTTTGGAATTACAGCCATTTTTGTACATAGTCCCTCATTTCAGAGGCTGAAAAGTAAGTGGACAAACCAACTTAAATATAATTATGAGGATTATTTTTAATACTTGGATAATAATTTTGCTTGAAGTCTGGAACCAATGGACATCACCAAATGCTGAGTTTCCTCCCTTGAGATGCTTTGCCAGGCCTTTACAGCAGCCTCCCTCAATTGCTGCTTGTTTTGTGGGTCTTTTTGCCCTCAGTTTTGCCTTCAGGAAGTGAAAAGCATGCTCAATTGAGTTGAGGTCATGCGACTGACTTGGCCATTGAAGAATATTCCATTTCTTTACCTTGAGAAGTTCTTGGTTTGCTTTTGCAATGTGTTTTGGGGCATTATCCACCTGTACTGTGAAGTACCATCCAATCAGTTTTGCAGCATTTGGCTGAATCTGAGCAGATAGTATAGCCCTGTACACTTCAGAATTCATCTTTTTTCTATCAGCAGTAACATAGTCAATAAACACCAGTGACCCAGTTCCACTGGCAGCCATACTGATGATGTGGTGTGCTTTGGATCATGAGCCGTTCCTTTCCTTCTCCATACTTTTCTCTTCCCATAAGTGTCTTACAAGTAAATCTTGATTTCATCTATCCAAAGAATCTTTTTCCAGAACTGGGCAGGCTTTTTTAGACTTTTTTGGCAAAGTCTAAACTGGTCTTTCTGATCTTTAGTGTTTAACTTGTGGTAAATCCTCTGTATTTACATTCATGAAGGTGTCTCTTGATTTTAGACTTTGGACAAGGATATGCCTACCTCATTCCTTTTAAGAATGTATCAAATTGTTGATTTGGCCACACCTAAAGTTTCTGCCATTTGTTTGATAGGATTGTATTGTTTTTTCGGCCTCCTTCATTTGCATCGACACATCTATGGACCGCATATTGAGAGTTCTCATGAACAGCTACCAAATGCAACTTCAACACTTGGAATTCAACTCTAGACCTTTTATCTGCTTAATTTGTCATGAAATAATGAAGGAACAGGCCCCACCTGGCCATTAAACTGATTGTCAGTTAATGGTCCAACTACTTTTGAGCCTTTTATAGTTACATTGTTGCATCATCATTTGTTGATGTAGAGACAAGCCCTACCTCCAAGGGATTTCCTTATCATGTCACTATGCTTGGATCTTGGGTTTTGTATCCTGATAGTATTTCTTTACTGCAGTTTTACACTATTTATTGGCCAGCCATGCCAATATATTCATCATGTTCTACTCTCCAGCTCTTTTTTGACCAAATAGTTTCATAAACTTAAATCTAAACTATGAAACTACATCAGGACTGTATGGCCTGTACCCGCTGACTGCACATACATGAATGCATTTGCAAACATTCAGTGTAGTTTAAACAGAACTGATCACCATGCTGTCCATGTTGGCTTATATCGGGGCCTTTAGTGCATGAATGAAATAGTTGTAGCAACCTGGGGTTTGAAACACTTAGTACACGAAACTCAAATTCAGGCAGACTCAGGTTCCTGCTGTAAAAATCTTTTTCTTGTGGGTGTAGAGGAGAAAAGTAGTATTTTAGAAAGTAAATACTTAACTGACTGCTTCTAAGAGTTGTTGCTGGTTGCTACTACACCACTACCAGTGACTGTCCCCTTATCAATTTTACTTAAATGAAGTGTCCCTAAACCTGAAATAGTTTATTTTTGGGGCCACTTTGGACCAGCAGAAACAAGTTGTGAACACAAAATTAACATATCATCACCTTTTATAATCACTCAGTGAATGACAAGGCTCTAAAGAATCCCCTAAATTCAGTTTTCACTGCACTCTATATAAATTAAAAAAGGGGAAACACTGAACACACTTTCAGTGTTATTGACTTATATTGAACAAAAAGAGAGAAAAGTGTTTTTTTGGCTCTGAAGCAGGAGAACCTCAGGTTGACTTACTAATAGCCTCTCCTGGCTTTGGCCAGCCTCCTCTTTTCTTGATGACATTGTCTTATTTTAGTGATATATTTGATCAATTAATGATAATTTGATTGTTTTTGGCTTTAATAATTTCATTCATTTTTGGATTGGTTTTTGCAGTTAATGGCTCTGGTATAAAGATGTTTCATTTTGTGAGCGTGATGCCTGGTCAAAAGGTTGCCCCTGTATTCTGAGTGTGCATTAGTCTCTAACAAGTATAAATTACAACAATTCAATATATACTGTATGATTTCCATAGTAACATATTAAAAACTGTATTCAATATGTACTGTATGTCTTCTATAGTAACGTGTTAAAGACAATATGATTGGTTTCGTTAATGTGTCCTATCAGATTAGCATTTAGTGCATCAACATCAAGTCTGCTTCCAGCTACATGTGATTGTGTGTGTCAATTTGACAGTCAAAAGTCTCCTAGAGAACAGTGTGGGTGCTGCTGACCTGCAGCTCACACTCACATCTTCACAAAGACACACACACACACACACACACACACACACACACACACACACACACACACACACACACACACACACACACACACACACACACACACACACACACTCAGTTGGACTACAGTGCTACTGGGTCAGATCTCAAGGATAGCAAGAGTAACCCTTGCTTAAAATGAGATCCTCTGTCTGCATGCCAATAGAATGGCCTGAGGGCTCACCGTTTGTGTGTGTGCGGTGATGCTTTACAGCGTAAGAGACTGACCAAAGAGTAGAGAAAACTATTGATGGTGTGATTTAGAAGAAGTCAGTAAATACCTGTGGTTAAAGTTGCATCCAGCTTCCCTCAGGGCGCCCCGAGGGTGTCTGAGATGTGTTGGGGTGGGAAGTGTGGGTGGGGTGGGGGTACTGGAGATTGTGTAGTGGTTATTGGTGAGTACAAAGGCCAAGGCCAATGACAGCAATACAGCATGACTCCAAGTATGATATTTCTTTTAACATTTTCTGCACAATGCGTTTTATAATACCACTGAACAGCTGACACAATTGTAGACCTTGGGCTTTAATTTAAAGTGATGGAAAATGACTGTTTCATTGAAACATTTTACTGACATTGTGTGACAAGATGGATTCCACTGATGTCCATTTCATCAAAGCTGCACTATGTTGGCTTTGTAACTCATGGGATTGTTCCCACAACTCCAAAAAATCCCCCCTCTTTTCCTAACCCACACTTGACATGCCCAAAGCTCACATTCATTTCATGTTCAATTCATTTAGTGGCTGGACTAAATGAAGGAGTGTTGCAAAAACCTTGCCACATTTCGGACATAAAATTTGGCACTGACTTGTTTTGTTTTCACTTGGACGTAAAGAACAACTTAATATCTAAATTTAGCTTGAACCACTTCACATATTCACAGATTGTATTCAAACCCAAATACACATAGAGCCTCCATAGTAACTCTGTCTCTCTCTGATTGTTGCTCTAGTGTCCCTATACCTTTATCTTTACTCCTGGTCCATGTAATACCTTTTTTTCATAGCTTTCAACCACCACCACCACTACCACTTCAACCACCACTGTGTGCTTACCAAAAAGTCCGTCAACATGGTAGGGACAAGTGACCCTTGGGTATGACCCATAGGAGCGTACCAGCGTCAGGCAAACTGGACCTACGTTGTCATGGTGACAATAACATGACATGTAGGAGCGTACCAGCACAGTAATATTAGACCTTTGTTTTCATGTAACCATAATAAATAGGCGGGTAAAATTTTGTGGAATTGTCATGGTTTGGTTAGGTTTAGGCACAAATACTACTTGGTTGGATTTAAGAAAAGATCATGGTTTGGGTTAAAATAAGTACTTCCTTAAGGTTAAGGACTTGTAACCATTACCTTCGTCATCATGGTTGCAATAATAAACACACGGCTAAGGTTGCAGAACGGTCCTGGATAAGAGAAACAGCAGTTTCATACGTGAAACAAACAGCAATCTCCTGTGTGACAGTTGTTTTTTCAACCCATCCATCCCACCCAGTCTTCTCCTAAAGCAAACTTTGTGGCTCTATATAGTACGTCACCTGACCTACTCCTTTTCTCCTGTGATAATTACTACGCCTCTGAGAGGCCTAACAATGAAACGTAACTATGGGTCATAATGACATGCTTGCATAAACAACCTATAGGCCAATGTTAATTCTGGCAACTGATTTTGATTTAGTTTTAGTAGTTTTTTTCTTAGTATTTTTGATGAAAGTGTGTATTAGTTTTAGTTAAATTTTAGTCATTTAATTTTTATTATTTTTATACAAAAAAAACAAAATACATTTCAGTCTAGTTTTCATCAGTGACATGTTAGTCTCATTTTCATCATGCATTTTTAATTTTTATGTCTTCATTGCATTTTGAGACTACAGCTGTCACCATCTTTGTGTACACTTACACAAAGTGTAAGTGTACGATTGCAAGGTGTCCATGTCACTCTGCTCTGCAGTAGTACAGATTCACTCACCTAAGTCAGTCTAGTTAGCATTTCCAAACTGTCTAAACTGTCTGCATTACTGCTACCTGTGCTGTTCACTTCAGAGCAGTAAATCATTCAGAAGCTGGATTCACTCACTTGTTCACTAAAATACAGTTCACGGTCTGGGTTTAGTTTGAGAGGAGACACTATATCGTCACATTAACCATCGATACTGTGATCTTTGTTTAGTGAACATCTACAGGATGATTTCGATGGACCACTGAAATTAATCCTGGAACTTACTCACTCCTACTGATAGTAACACTAAAGATAGCCGACTGAAAATTTTAATGTTACCTCTACATCCACAGCACTAGATAATTACATCACCTTACCTGTTTATAAACGTCATCCTGCTGCCTGCATGTGTTTGTAGTTTGTCTCAGTCGTTGCAGTTCATTGTCTACTTCTCAATAGATTGTGGATGAATTTAGTCCATAAATGGTTTTTTTTTTTCAAGAACAGATAATGTCAGATAACATTATTGACAGACACATAACTTTGCAAGGTGTTTCTTATTGATAGTAGGGCAACAGGTCAAGCAGCTAAATCATCTTCTGAACAGTGGAGGAATCTGTTTTACTATTTAGGAAATATAGTGTATCGTGTGCGATTCACACAGATACAGTGTGTGATTCCACAGAAGCATATAAGTTGTTGAACAAGAATTGCATTAAAACATATCCATTGATCTTGTCTTTCACATTGTTTAGTTTTTATTAGTATATTACAAAAAAGGTAATACATTTAGTATTTGTTCTCATTTTCAGAGGTTACTTTTTATTTAGTTTTAGTCTTGTTTTCATTGTGAAAAAAGGTTCTCAACAAGATTAACATTGCTATGGGCTTGTTTTTTTTTTTACAGGAGGACAGTCTACATACACTCACCAAGCACTTTATTATGAACACCATACTAATAGTAGGTACAGCCTCCCTTTGCTGTAATAACAGCCTTTGTGGCATGGATTCCACAAGATGTTGGAAACATTTCTTTGAGATTCTGGGCTATTTTGACCTGATTACATCATATAATTGCTGCAAATTTGTCAGCTACACATTCATCTGTGAATCTCCCATTCTACTACATCCCAAAGGTGTTCTAGTGGATTCAGAACTGGTCACTGGGGAGGCTACTGAAATGTACTGAACTGATTGTCATGTTCATGAAACCAGTTTGAGTTGACCTTTGCTTTGTGACATGCTGCATTACCATGCTGGAAGTAGCCATTAGAAGATGGGTAAACTGTGGCCATTAAGGGATGCACATGGTCAGCAACAATACTCAGATAGGATATGGCATGCACAGGATTACTGGTAGATATTAAGGGGCCCAAAGTGTGCCAAGAAAACATTCTCCACACCATTACACTACCACCACCAGCTTGGACTGTTGACACAGACAGGTTGGTTCCATGGATTCATGCTATTGATGCCAAAATCTGGCCCTGCAATCCAGATTCATCAGACTAGGATACGTATTTCCAGTCTTAAACTGTCCAGTTTTGACGAGCCTTTGCCTACTGCAGTCTCAGGTTTCTGTTCTTGGCTGACAGGAGTCAAACCTGTCATGTGGAACCCGGTGTAATCTTTGTGAGGGAATTTTCCTTCTTTAGGTCTAGTTTCTTTCATTTAGTCTCTTTTCTTTCATTAAGGCAGTGTATCTACACAAGTCAAACACAGGTCCCTTACTATTACTATAGCTGTGAAGATGCACCTGACCAGTCCCAGTTGGCAGTTGCCACAGCATCCAAGATTGAGGACAGACTCTGAGAGATAGCACCCCTCAGGGTCATAATTTACACACATCTTTTCCGAGAAAGACTTAAGTGTTTCATAGTTACACAGGTGACTCAGGTAAACGTGATTCTTTGTTTTGGATTAGGTACCCAATAGAATCTTCACACATGTATAAAGACAATGTGGGTAGATGAAGAATAACCTTATTTGAATCTGTAAGTACCATTTGAGTCTACTGCCATATCAGTCTATTTGGGTTTAAATACTCCCTGCCACGGACAGCTTTCAGAACTGGTTGGCATAGTTAACTAAGACATTTAAAATATCCCAAAAACTTCTTCCTTCAGCTCACAAGATTTCCTTCATATCTTCTGCTGTTGTTGCCCATCCGCCTCAAGGTTTGACATGTTGTGCATTCTGAGATGCTTTTCTGCTCACCGCAGTAAAGAGTGGGTATTTGAGAGACTGTAGCCTTTCTGTCAGCTCAAACCAGTCTGTCCATTCTTCTCTGACTCCCCTCAAAAACAAAGCATTTCCGTTTGTAGCACTGCCTCTCACTGGATGCTTTTTTGTTTTTGAAGCCATTCTCAGTAAACTCTAGAAACTGTCGTGCGTGATAATCCCACGAGTTTCAGTATACTCAAACCAACCCATCTTGCACTAACAATCATGCCACTGTCAAGTCACTGAGGTCAAATTTTTTCTGATGTTTGATGTTAAAATTAACTAAAGGTCCTCACCTGTATCTGCAAGATTATATGCTTTGCACTGCTGCCACATGATTGTCTGATTGGATAACTTTATGAATAAGCAGGTGTCCAGATGTTCCTGATAAAGGGTGAGTGTATATATATAATTTACATAGTCCAGGCTCAGTAAGGTAGACAAAGAGGAAGACCACATGTGATTTAAAGTATTTTAAACAATATTTCATTTGGAAAATGCCTACTCACTGAACGAATCGACCAAACTAGCAGGGACAACTATTGTTCTCACAAAATACACCAACAAAAGCCTGAACAAGGAAACAAACAAAGGGCCGAGGTAACAGTTACCTTTAAATTGTTTTTTGTTTTTTTTTGTTCAATTTCACAGAAAAAAATACTTGTTTTTAAGCTCATCACTTTAAAAACAATCTTTAGAGTGGAGTTTCATTCGACAATTACATAACTTACAAATGATGTTCTATGGAGGCTCTATGCTGATTTTAGTATTATTTTCAGTGTGGAGAAGTCTTTGAAACAACATCGAACTTATCATGTCATGAAGCTAGTTATCACAGAATACATATACTCTAAGAGCTAAATGAGTAAATGAAATGTGAAAAAAAATGATAATTAAAGTCAATGATAAAATAATCTCATAATTTTACAGGGTTTTTGGTGGCTTGTCAAAAATTTCTGAGGGGTTGGATTGTGCTGGGGGAATTTTGACTCCTGACCCCAGTATTGTAAGTAAAATCCCGGCTACAGCTGTGCACAGTCCATTGTAGAAAACACCATTAATGCTACAGGCTAGACTCATTCCCTTCTAGCTCTTTTAGAGACTTTTTTTTAATCCAGAAAATACCAAGCCTTTGTTTGAAAAGTTCTAAATGATTTTTTAGTGTTCTTAGAATTTAAATTGATAATTTAACTGAATTCCTTTGATCAAATTAACCTTTAACAGCATCATTAGAGTACATATGTTCCCAAAGATGTTTTGTCTGATAATTCACCAGAAATGTTGATGTTAGACTACCTCACAGCCACTGATAATGGGGTGTAATACAAAGTTACTATGTAAAGTATCTGTGTCTCTTTAAGTCACAAACATATCTGTATTCAGAAGTACACCAGGCTGGGTTGTGTGTGCACTGGAAATTGTAAGAAATTCAATAGAATTCTCAATTTTCTGTGTTAAAACATTTTCTGCTGCTACTTAAACTTCTAAGATGTCTTTGTGTCTAAGTGTTACCTACTCCACAAAAATACAGTCCATAGGAAAATTAAGGTATTTTTAAGTGTCTTTGAAAAAAATGAAAAAATGCTCTTGACAAAAAGATGAAAAGCTCTCTTGGCCAATTTGTACACCCTTTTGAGATGGCCCCTAACTGCAGCTCACCAGTTTCCCATCTACCATACTACAGAAACAAACAGCAAATATATGATATAATTTGTCATTTATGAGTTTATTATTTGGTCATGTCCAGATAATGTATTTGTATTTGTTTACATCCCTGTTAGCCTGTATCAGGAAGATTAGGTTATGTAAAGATGCAACATTTCTTCTCTTTCTCTGACCTTTTTATGAACAACAGGAGGCACTGAAACACACACACACACACACACACACACACACACACACACACACACACACACACACACACACACACACACACACACACACACACATACACACACATAGGAAAAGGTCAGCCATGTCAGTGTCACCTGGTCATTTCCTCTAATAATGGACAACAACATTGAGCAGTAAGCCTGCAGCAGTCCATCTCTCCTTCACTCTCTGTTCCTTCTCTTCTTCTTTACTATTTCTGTCTACATGTCTCTGTTTGCTTATGTTTTAGGTGAAAGTGAAAAAGAAAAGGAGCAAGAATCGGAAAATAAATTTTTGATGCTATATCCTAATAGAGGGCTGTGTGATACTGAGGAGAAATTCACTATTGAAGGCTCCTTTATGGCCAAATATCTCCAAAACAATATTTTAGCAAACAGTTTCTTTCCTTCTCCGTTTGAAAAGCCTTGTAAGTTGTGTTACATTTAAAACTTTTCTCACGGGGGCCAAACATTGAAATCGAGTATTGTGGTAATATTTCAGGGTGTTTGAGGGCTTAATGTGCTTGAACTGTCCAGCTTACTGTTGCTGATTGAGAGGAGCTCTCTGGTGCTTTAAAGCTAAATAACTGCTCCGCCAAGGGCACTGTCCACATTTTTGAAATTCAGCAAGAGCATGATTTAGAGTGTTTCACAGTCATTAACTCTGACCTTCTGGTGTGAACCTCTCCAGGTTTTAGATTGGTGGAAGAGCCTCCGAGTCACAGCGCATCAGGAAGCTGATTTTATGCCACAGACTGATTTCATACTTAGTGGAAATTTGATCAAAACTTCAATTACAAAGAGGAATGTTCTGCTATAAAAAGTCGTTTCCCTGCATGATTTCAGAATGGAATCACTATAACTTCTACAACTTCATTCCAGTTTTTTTTTTTTTTTTTTGGGTAAAATAATGTAATACTGCTTTGAGTGATGTAGATAAAATAATAAATCCTAATTTTCATTGTAATTTCATAATTTGAAATTTTATAACTACGTTGTTATTTTCAATTTATATATTTTGCATTTTTTCAATCTTTTTTCTTACATTCACATACTGTAAACTGTTAGGAACTGCTGGTCTTATTTCAAGCTGGGAATAATTAGACCTCTGCTTTGGACATAGAAGTCATATATATATTCCTTTATATATTTTGTGATCAATGATCTTAAATGCCAGTTGTTCCATGTACAAATTAATTACTCAGTGATGAATACACCACATGCTTTATTTTGAAGTACCATTTCCTAATGAGTAGCGATGCTACAGTATGGAAATCTACAGTACAAGTAGCCTATCAGTGGGCGCCTGTAGCTCAGGAAGTAGAGCGGGCCGTCCACTAACTGGAAGTCTGGTGGTTCGATCCCCGGCTCCTGCAGTCAAATTGCCCCTGATACATCATTGGTGTGTGAGTGTGTATATGTATAGAAAGTGCTGTATGAATGGGTGAATGTGGCATGTAGTGTAAAGCGCTTTGAGTGGTGGATAAAACTAGAAAAGTTCTATATAAGTGCAATCAATTTACCATTTATCAATACCCTCTATGACAGTCATGTGTCCCTCACCTTACAGGTCAGCAGCAATGGCACAGTTGTGGTTTAAGAAGAAAGTAACAAAAAAAGTAAATCCTTCATTTCCAAATTTAATTTTAGTTTAATTATTTTCTACCTTCTGATAGACTGTATTTACATCTTTACTGCTGTAATCGGTAGTGGAAGTCCTTCCGAGCCACCGTGGGGTTAGCCAGTCAGAAGCACCTCCCACTTCTTGGTAACAAATGTCTGAGCGATTCCATGGGGCATATGTGCGGCTTCCCTGGTTGTTGTTTTCTCCCTACATGTTCAGTACACCTTACGCTACAACTATTGTTTGCTGGGTTTTTACCCTGATCTCATACCAATCATTTAAGTCGTTTTTCCAAGATAGCCATTGTTCCAGAGTGTGGAACCTGCTGCGATGAGTTGTGTACTTATCCATTAACAGCCAAGTTAATAGCAGCTCTCAACTTGGTATTGGCTGTTCTAGTAATACCTTGTGTTTGTTGTAGGCCCGAGCCCTGCCTACATTTAGGCCTTGCTGATGCCCTTCTTAAGATACCTTTCCCCCAAGAAGGAGCATGAAGTTTCAGGTTTGTGATTAGGATTATCTTTGTATACTGACAATGTGTACATGCTCAGTCCCTGCTCTTTGTGGGAGAACCTGGAGGTGAGCTCCCTTCACCCTCTTACCTGTGTGTCTGTGGTAACCTTTATTCACCCCTCACTGATTATTTCAGGTTGTCCCAAGGTTTCTATTTTGTGTTTGGGTTGCAGTGTGTCTGTCAGGTGTTTGTGTGTGGTTAGGCTGCCCCCCCTGCTAACTATCCTCTCTCACACTAGCAGCCATACTCCCCTGCTTTCAATATAGTTACATTATCTTTTTTCATCTAGTTAAGGTTCTTATGCTTGCTCTGTTTTTAGCCCTCATTATAGTAATTGTTGGTTTTATAACCTTTGTAAATACCTATGTTGTAGTTTTAAGTGTTTTAATAAACTTGTAATCTTGTGACCTCTTTGTCGAGACTTGTGGCGTGTGGTCTAAGAGTACTTCAGAGTACTTTGGATCAAATTAATCCTAAACTTTTGGGCCTTAACCACTAGGGGTCACTCGCTCAAAACTTGCACCCAACCAGCCAAACTACAAAGACAACTGTGCCTTACTATCTTACTTTGGACACATGTTCAGTTATAGCATCTTAATTATAAATTGGAGATTATTTTAATTATCTATTTACTTTAGATGTCAACTACTCAACTCAGATCTTCTCTCATTTGGACTGTGGTGTCTGAACACAGAACAATGTTCTGAGGGGGACAATAATAGGATTTTGACATGTATTCTTTCTGTTCTATTGTCATTTTTATCAGGCCTATTTACATGTTATGCTGTAAGGAGTGTTGTAGTATCTCGAAGAAGCCAAAAATAGGTGTAACTGTCACTGCAATGCTTTCAGTGTGTTTAAATGTTTGTTTTAAGTCCTACATGCACTCTATTGCTGTAGCGCCTCTTGATTTACTCCCCAGTTGGGCTTATGTTATTTTGGTTTTTCATTTAGTTAATTTATATTAAAGTGCAGCACAGTGGTTAGCAATGTCTCCTCACAGCAAGAATGTCTTGGGTTGGAATCCACTGACAGCCTAGATGGATGGTTGGAAATGGGCGTTATGGTGGTCTATGTGTGGACCAATTGAACACACCTGAAAGTGAATGCACCTGAAATGTCACTATTAACTCATCATTGCACAAGAAAACTGAGTGTGAGCTCAACTCCGGCAAATACAGTGAGACAAAGATCACAAGCAGTCAAACAGACAGGTTAGAATCAAAGGTAAGGGACTGTATGAAAGGTAGTATGGTGGGGAAAGTGTTTGAACCTTATATTATGCATATTAAAAAGCAAGATCCTTCCCAGGGTTATCAATAATTGCTTTGAGTGGTTCCCTTATTGTAGAAAAACTTTGGAACACCCTATCCCTAAGAACTCAAGTTTAATATGTTAATGGGACAATCATTTTTAAGTAGCCCAAATCGCACATTAGGGGTAGAATAAGCAATTGCTAAAAACATAACAAGTGTGCCTCGTGTTTACAGAGCATTCAAGCTGCTCACTGTTTTAGGCTCTTAAGCGATAGTATGGCCAGACTTACAAACACTAATGTGAGTGACTAAGTGTTGGTGTTACACCACTGGTTGGCCACTTGAGTGTCGGAGTTTCCCAATTGGCCATTGCTCTTTCAAAATTATTTGGCTTTCGCTCCGTAGGCACACCTCTCTTTGGTCTCATTCAATTGACTGCATGGCAGTTGCATAAACGTGAATGAGCTTCTAACTTTTTCTCTAAGTGATCATTTTACAAGCAAATATAGCCAAAATCACAGCACAGCCATTGTCTTTAACTGGCGTGTATGGTGATTTTGACAGACAACACTGTGGTTATAAAATCAGGATTTTAGCAGTGCAGAGCAGCAGCTTGGAAATGGCTTAGGAAATGACTGCTGCTTAACATTTAGTCTTAATGGGCCATATTTAAGTCACTATTTCATACTTGTTCTGTTGTCTGACAAAAGAAACAGAAAAACATGTAAATGAGAACAGCTTTATTGGGAATTCAGCTGTATTAAATTACTGTATTTGTGAGCACAGACAGTAGAAGAGAAGCAAGAGATGAAGGGCTGAAACTGGCTGACAGTAGGCAGAATGCAAATTCTGCAGTACAAATGCCTATTACCATTGAAATTTCATTATTACAATTGAAACCAAGAATGTGTTGGGTTGAGCTGAACATACAATATATCACAGATTAACTCTATAGGATCTATTTGATTACCTTTGGCATAGTTCTGTTACAATGCAGATTAAATTGAAAGCACATGCTTGCTAATGAAAAAATTGTGTGCTCTTTAATGAGATAATGTTAAATCCTTACTAACTATAATAGTTAGATTGTCCTCTGCAGAATGGCAAAATTCACCATTATGAATTATGATGCACACAAAAGGCATTTAACTTTTGATGTGACTATTCAGTCTTTTTCTCAGTAGATCAGTAAAAGCTCTCCCATAACAATCAGACCAACTCCTATTCAGAAAAATAAAAAAATACATAACCCTCTCCCTTTTCTGGATAATCTGTTGCTTTGTTTCAACGTGTCTGATTATCTTACTGCTTGTGTCTCTAGCCCCATTTGACTTTTTTTTAGTGATGTCACTATGTTCCTTGATTTTAGCAATTAACTTGGTGAATACAATAATATCATGGAAAATAGATATGGTTATGTACATAAAAAGTTTTACATGCATTCTTTGATATTTCTATGATTAATGATCTAAAATGCATCTTCTATTATATGTGATTAATGATGATGTCCCTACTGTACCCCTGTCAATTCTGTGTAACATTACTATGTGTAATACAGTATTAACTCTTGAGGCTGTTTAACAGTAAAGCAATTGTTGTGTTACACAGCATCAGACCATCATCACAACACACCTACAGTGGAGCCACAGTACTTTCCTTTTCTTCCCTCCATTCCATTCTTCCTCTTTCCTCGTTCTGCTGTTTGAACAGAAGCAGTGAATTAAGAGCTGGTTTTATCTCATGTGTCAGCTGGCTCCCCAGACCCAACCTACAGACACCCACCTCAAGTGATTAGCAGTAAATTGATTTTACACTCCAGTAATGCCCAGACCAGGCTATAACAGGGACTAGAAGCAACTGTAGGTCACACAAATTAATTATTGCAATTAGTTTCCAGACAGTTAGGGATGTGGAGGATACAGAGATGGAGAAAGGCAGAGAGAGACTCAGATCAGACATAGTAGAAACTCCTCCCACACACTGTTTGCATCCAACAGAGAACTAGAGGGAAGCCTTAAAACTCTGACTGATGACTTATCTTAAAAAACACTAACTCTGACTCCTACAGCACGTAACAAAGCATTTAGTTTAGCTTAAAACGCATCAGAATGGCCTATTCTGGCTTGTGGTGTTCAGGGTGGTACACCAGTAATCTGATGAAGACTGATGAATCAAAGAAAGAATGGAAGAAATGAAAGTGAACTAATACAGCTATATTTAGATTTTTTAACTAACAGCTGATATGTGTTGCTGATATTTATCTCTTAATTTGAAAAACCTTCATGCCAAATACCCCAAATTTCATTCTTAAAATCATAAAACAATAATACATAACTGGACAACAGATGCATAGAAATATAAAATCCAACGAAAATATGTGTGCAGTTCATAAAATGTAGGTGTGTCTGGCTGTGTGCAGACGTTCACACTTTGTAACGAATAGCTCAACAAATTAAGAAATACTCTCATGCACTCTCGTACTCTAAATACCACTTTCATGACTTTATGGTAAATACAAAGCTACAGCCAGCCAGTTAGCTTAGCTTAGCATAAAGACGGGACACAGAGGGAAACCCTTAGCCTGGTTCTATCCAAGGATCAAAAACACCTACTAACACCTGTCATGCTTACTAATTAAAACATTTTATCTTGTTTGTTTACCTTATAAAGAGATAGAAGTACAAAAAAAGTAATTTGTTTTCTTAGGAAGACATTCATACTTTAATGATTTCTAGACAAACAACAGTGTATCCATCAGTCCCAGTACTTCTGTGCTGTGTCTCTGGCACATCCTGGAAACGTCTTAACAGTTTTATGACTGTGAAACATCTTGATGACATTAAGAACTGTTGCAACAGGGATTTCAAGATCTTTGGTGATTGCCTTGTAGTTTCTGGAATTGTTATGTTTTTTGATAATAGCGTTTCTGATACTCTCAGACAGCTCCCTTGTCTTCACCATTGTGAAAAAGAAACTGGAAACAATCAGCCAATTTTTATACAGTAAAACCATCATCCATTGGTTAATTTGGGTCATGTAAACACTGAATATTAAGCACAGGTGATTCTTATTTAAGCTTGAGAAACTAATTTAAATTCATAAAAAGGATGCCAATCATCATGTCAAGCATACATTTTATAGCTGTATTTTTTCTTTGACTATATGATAGAACTTTTTTGTTGTTGTTGTTTAGTAGCTTTGGACATTTTATTAAATATCCTGATTATACAAAATTGGTTAATTTGCATGTATTTCTAAATTCTGTACTTAAAATTCAGGGATACCAATAATTTCAACAAGGACTATACTCAGCCATTAAAACAGTCATATAATATTATCTGTGACTTTAGAGGGAGCTTTCTAAAATCTAAGATAGCCCTGGTGATAGTTTGTGAAGATAATCTTAACTCCAGGCTCACATCTCATGGCCTTAAATCATGACCATTCTTTTTAAAATCTGTCTCTTGAGTCCCCCAACTTTATAAGAGTGTAACACTAAATCCCCAGAATACCCCTTTAAATAAAGGTGGGATATTCTATAAAATTAATACATATATTATATATAATATATCCCTGAAGCAGCTTCTGGTTCTCCCTTTAATGATATCTCACCTTTGGGAATAACTTTCCAGAAAAATAAAAACAAACAAAACAAACCAATAAATAAATAAATAAATAAATTCAGTGGTTTTCATACATGATTTTTGAGAATCCATTGTTCTGGTTTGAAGAGAAAGTGGGTCGTTTTGTCCAAATAGACACATTTAAATATAGCTTAGACCAAACAGATTCACATGCAATAGGTATAGTACGATGATCTATTCACCTCTCGTGCATAGCTTGATTCACTTTACCAAAGCAGCCATGACTATGACTATGAATTAAATCAATGAATAAAACATTTGGATGGAAAAAAGAAAAAAAGATCAACCACATTATGTCTACTGTAAATCCAGCTTCCAAAATAAATAATTCAACAGCCATTCTTCTATTTTCAAATTGCATGTAAAGAGGTGATTGTATATAACCTATTGCGAACTTTCCTGCTGATCTAGTAGCTTTGTAGTGTTTAGAGTTTCCACATTGCCCAACTGTTCCCTTGGCGCAGACCGTTAGCGCTGCCACTCATAACAACATCATCTTCCAACCACCAATTTAGCAGCTCTCATTTATGAAATAAAACACAGTGTACAGTACACATAATGTAACATCCTAGCATCAAAATATGCCCCGTGTATGCTGCTGATTGTAGAAAAAAATCACATATTTGAAGCTTTCGTGCAGCTCATTGATGTTTATCAATGTTTTCATTTTCCCATCTATATATCCTTGGAATTCAAGGAACCTGAGCTATGAGAGCGCTGCTTCTTCCACTTGGGGTAGTAGCTATTGATGTAGGCCACATGCTTCTCTGTCCTCTAGCGAGCAGCCCAATTTTCTATCTATTTACGCCACAGTCATGACCCCATTGATTTCAAATAGCCCTGCTGCTATGGAGGCTCATCTCTGATGCATGCAGTGACAGCGACTGGTCAACAGCGTGGGAGCAGCTGAAAGCCTCAGTGTACTGGCTAAATGAGCCAGCTAAATGTGTACTTTGTCTCCTGTCAATGGTGGAACACATTGTCAATTATAGCAGTGATATTGTGTGGCTGAAGTTGGATCAAAGCTCATTCTTCACTGCACTGTGATTCTAGACACAGTGTCATCAGGTTGTATTCTACATTTGCTTATGACATTTAAGATGAATTAGGCTTGCTATGGTAAATTGTCAGTTTCAGTCATTAACTAGCTATAATCTGAATTATTGGCATAAATTAAAAAAATAAACGATAAATAAGTTTTTTTTCATATATTTGGATAACAATGCCAAATTCTCCTTTAATAAAAACTCTCATCTAATCCAGTCAGTTTCTAATATTGATATTATGCAATTTGACTGATTATTATTGTAGAACTGCGGCACTGTCACAGTCTTTAAACTACATTAGTATCAATGACATTAAGGTTGTGTTAGTAGTAGGGGCAGCACAAGTTTCAATGTCTATTTTTTGTGTCACAAGAATCATTCAAAATTTATTTGCTGTCTTTCGAGTATGAGATGAGAAGATGGATGGATTTCAATCAGATTCTTTAGTGTTTAGTACAGAGCTGGATTCAAATCCAACTGAAATCTTATTAAGTCATTTCTTTTTTGTAGTCTAAAATAATGTCATTGTGTTTTTTATATCTATCCTTAATATTTTTGTGTTAGTAAAAGGAAGGGAAAAGGTCTTTTGGGAAATATTAAAAATGCTTTTTCTCAGCTGGCTGGACTTGTGTGTTTGTATTTGATTGACAGCACACCGGATCTTAGGATTCCCCCACATGCCAAATCTAACTTTAACCCATGAGGGTAGCAGTGCAGCGGGGAAAAATGACTCACCTTAAAATCAGAATCAGGATCAAAATCACCTTTATTTTGCCAAGTATGTCACACAGAGACTACGATTAATTTTTCTTGGTGTGTCTCACATGTACGACATGTAATATACTAAACAGACCGGACAAGTACACATATTATTTACATTGCATTGGCAGACTGCTGCTAATGAGCGATGGTCGTACGTTGTTAATGCTGCTGCCTCAGAAGGTTGGCCGAAATAAAAAAGAAGTGGTCTGATCTGAAAGTTGACGCCTAAAAATGGATAGTATTACACGGGCAATGTCTGTGCCATGGTCGGGAAAGGGGACACGGATGCTCACCCTGCTTGATGAAAAACTAGCAGAAATTATCGGGGACTCCCTCCTGAGTGGAGTACTGATGGAGGTGGATGGAAACAGAGGTGTGCAAGATGCACCGGATGACTCAGGTACATAATTTTTTTTTCTTCCCCTTGTATGAAATGAGCGTAAACCAAATGCATTCAAGTTGTGTTTACACAGTTGTATACAAAAACAATTGAGACTCAATTCACAAAAACAAGTGGGACATTATTCACAAAAACAATTTCTATTTCTTATAGTTGCTGCATGTTCCAGCTGGGTCAGTGGTGCTGCAGCTGAGCAACTGTGGGCACTCAGCATTTCCCTGCATTTTCCCAACCCTCCAGCAGCAGCTCTGCTGTAACAGATGCAAAAGGACACAATCAACTCCGTCAACGACATTACCAAGGAATAAAGGGAAATAAAAAATGCATAGTGTGATTTAAGCTGTACAATGAAACAATTATTGAATAAATTGTGTTATTTGTTTCCATACCTCTTGTGTTTTTACAAGTGACGCATGAAATCCACACGCTGGTGCACAGCAGCAGCGTTTGGCTCAAATGCCTTGGGGGTAGGGGTCAGGACCAATACAACCATCAGCGTCAGGTGTTGAAGCCACATTCCTTAGCTGTGCTACACTATGTAGGCCACTGAGCCACTACATTAGTCAGTAACCAGTCTGCATCACATATGGTTTGGATATACAAGAAATGAAAATGCTTACGTTTAATGAAAGCAAATTCATTCTTACTTAGTGCCCTGATAGCAACATGAGTGGAGTCAATAGCACCACTTACATTTAGGAAACTAGACATTGCCACAAATTGCGCTTTTTTTATTGGCCTGTCCACCCACCATGTAACAAAACTTATGTACAAGTGTGACAGAACAATTATACCTCCTAAGACATCTTAACACGGTTAAAGGTTGGCTGAGATATCTCTGACTTGTCAGCCAGTTCCCTATGGAAAGTGAAAGTTGCCAGAATTCCAAGTGTTGTCAGGACTTAAAATGGGACTGGCATGGTATGGTTTCAACGAGTGCTTCTCTGTAATGCTAGGGACAATACAGCGCAGAAATCCAAGAGGAGAGCACGTGGAAGTCAGAACCAGCTTATAAGCCAGTCATCATCAATGGCCAGTAGATCTTGCTGGTCTCTGAAGATACGCTCCCTCCAGTCTTCCATCCGCCTTATCTTCCAACAGTGCCAAATCAGCCATTGTGCGTCATTATGTATTGTGATTACTTGTTTTTTTTATCCACCCATTAGAAAAGATACAGGTGTGGGAATTACAATCATTGCTTTGCGTAACGAACATAATATAATGATATGACATATGATAATAATAATAATATCTTTGTTTGTATAGCACCTTTCAAAACACAGTTACAAAGTGCTTTAAACAAAACACATTTAAAACACAAAGATAAAACGAACTTAGAGCCATAATAAGTAAACACATTATAAAACACAATATATAATATATGATACCAATATTTGAAACTGTGCTCTTGTATCTGCCCGACTAAGGCACTAAAAATGGCATCAGTGTAAATTTCATTTCATTCAAAACATCATTTATTCTACTGTTCACCCTATTCACCTTATTTATTCACCTTAGAGGGGCATAAATTTCATAAGGTGCAATTATTGTTTCATAATAACAGAACATATTTAATGTTTTCTTTTGCAATAACAGATATCTCGGTTTGTATTTATTATCCTAAATAATATGCTTTTTTGCATGCACTCCTGGGAGTATCAACCAGAAAGGTGTTTGTTTATTCATTGTAAAAATGGCTTTTATCCATTTTTGAAAAAGAACTCTTCATATATGATACGTGAGAGATAATATTCGATTCATTTGACACAGTGGTATCAATTTCACACCGTTTTTCGCATTTCATCCTTCGGAGTTGCAGTTTTCATTTCTTCAGTTTATGTGCATGGGTCAGAGTTTCTGTAGAGGACCACGCATTCTCATGTAAAGTTTGTTTTTTATAAATCCCACAGTTTACTAAGACATTGGCATATGCCTTCTTTTGTGAGTACAGAACATTTATAAATAATACAATGCCTATGATACAATGTAGACCTTACTGCTTTATGTAAGATTTAATTGGTTGTATCAAAATAAAGTGTCCATCTACCTGTACGGCTACCAGAAAAGTATTCCCAGGGGCTGCCATCAATAAACCGAAAAATATAAAATATAATTGTCTCCCTTTTGGTTTTTGATTTTTTTTTCCAAAGGAGAACACAGAACCAGTGATTTACCGAGTGGGGAAAAAAATGCAATTTAATTTCAGTTAGATTTTTAAAAATGTGCATTCCAACACTTCTTAGGGACTGTATGAAAGTTATTACAGGAGAGAGGAGGTCAAAAAAGGGGGAGGATTGTGTATGTTTTCTTCTTGCTGAAGGGAGGGTAGTCTAAAATTTTTGGAGGGGCAAGGGAGGGTCCTTTAAATTTAAAAAAAAAAAAGGCAGACAGCCTTGATTCAAAATTCAACTTAGGTCATACTAAAACGAGCAAATAATAACAACAAATGTGTGGTAATGATCACAGGGAGTTCACAACTCAAATTCGGCCACAGAGAGATTTGGGTTTGGATATACTTTTGGTAAGTAGACAGCCAAACTGTGGCACCACAAGATAAAGTTGTATGCAAGCCATATAAGCTACAGTTAGCCTACTAATCCAGCACTAGCAACCTGAGGGCACATCTCAAAGATTCGCTGCCTAGTAGTTATGTCTCTAGTTGTATTGGTTTGCCCTGTTATAGACATAATTCACTAAAATAGATATTCAAATGGTTGAAATCTATGTGATTTTTCAGAAGGAATATGAAATGTCATTTTTTTGGCCAATTTTGACAGCATTAGTAAATACTGCATCCTATGAAGAAATGGGCAGGCAGAGTTCCTTAGCTTGTCTCTGTGGATCAGTGACAAACTTCATATTACTATAAATGACAGCCTCTTCAATCTGATAGTTTATTCCACTCAGGATATCCAGGCACAAATCAGTGTGGCCAGTTGCTTTTGATGTTGCTCTCTGGCTCTTTATATATTCATCAAAAGAGAGGGAAGTTAAGATGCCAGCATACGTGACTGCTGGTGTGGTGGCAACAGTGGTGTGTGTCTGTGCACATCACATCTTAAGCCCATAGTAATGACAGGGATGCCCCTGAAGCCTGCAGAAAGTTGTGGTTCAAAACCCAGCTGCCTTTCAGTATAGCAACATTTTTCATCAGCCACTGGGGCGTGTATTCCAAATGTCCTCCTCATTCTATCTCTCCAATGTGCACACACCACAAGAAGCTGAGCTATAAAGCTTTTTGGCTGTCGATCTTAAACACGGTTATGACCTGTAAAACATCAACAACTTCACTTAAAACTTCACATAAATTCTGGACACAAACTGTAACATAAGTGGGTTGACCCACCTGTGCTCACAACATTGAATACTGTTAACAGAGCAACTGGCATCCAGGAAAGACTGGAGGGCTGCCTGGGAAGACTGGCTGGTGGCAGGAAAGACTGCATTAGGGGAGGAGGGGCTATTTACCCATTCCACATGTCCTTGAAGTACCTGCTAAAGAACTCCCTAACTACAAGCAGAACAAGAAAAAAAGAGCCTGGCGGCCCACCACAAGGACGGATGGAAGAAGGACCAATCAGGATGGACATACAGTAATGACTGGTATGGTAACAAGGAATGGTCAAAGGATCCTGAGAGAATGCGGCTGTGGGTGGTCCAAAGTGACCCCACCTGGGCCTGCAAATCCATCTGTGGAAGGCAAAATGCACTGCAGCGACAGGTCAGGCAGCAGGAGGAATCATAACCAGGTTGAGCAGCACATTGCTACTGATCCCACCATTGCAGCTGGTGAGATAGAGGAAGACCAGTCTTCCCAGCAGGATTTGCATAAACAACAGCAAAGCCCACAGTGTGCTTATAACAATGAAACACCAAGCAGGGATCCCACAAGAGGAACATCTGTAAAACCAATCCGAAAATCCCAAGTTAAGTGGCCAAAAGCCAGCGACAAAGATGAATGGTGTAGCTTTGACCAGAGCCTACACATCATCCTCCAGAATACGCTTAGAGACAGCAAAACCTCTAAACTGAACATCTTTGGTCACATCATCTATGAGAAAGGCAAAGAGAGATTTGGAGAGATGCCACCAAGGAGGATCATTCCCAAACACAGCAGGAGATGGGAAAGGGAGATCCTCCGCCTTGTAAAGGAGCAACAACTTTTGTGGAAATCATGGAGGAAAAGCAAGGACCAGGATAAGGAGGGCTTGAAGAACCCGTGGAACTAAATCAAGGTAAGACTCATACACCTGAGGTGAGTTGAAAGGATCAGGAAACGCAGAGGATGAAGGGAGAAAGCAAGGGTTATCTACCTCTGGGACCCCTTCAAGTATGGTTGAGGCCCGTTGGAGGAATACATCATAAGCCAGGTAAGTGACAGCCAAAAGGAGAGCCCCCTCAGGGAACCAGGGCATGTATCTTGCCCACCCAAGCCCTCCTTGCAGTATGACAAGACTCCCCCCAAACAGTCTGAAGTCAAACAGGTAGTAGAGCAAGTGAGAACTGTATCAGCACCTGGACCAAATGGCATACCCTACAGGGTATACAAGAACTGCCTCTGCTCCTGAAGCTTTTTGGAAGCTGATAGGCATTGCCTGGAAAATCCAATGCATCCCATAAATATGGAGCAGAGTGATCACCACCTTCATCCCCAAGGAGAAAGACACACCAGCCAATTCAGAGACATCTAATTGTTGCAAGGGAAGATATTCTTCTCAGTGGTGGCAAAGCGCATGACCAACTCACTCCTGGCAAACCACGATGACACCAGTTGCCAGAGGGTAGGCATCAAAGGGTTTCCTGGCTGTGTGGAGTACTCTGCCATGATCTGGGAATACATCCAGACAGCCAAGTGCTGCAAATCAGATCTCCATGTAATTTGGTTGGATTTTGCAAATGCCTACGGGTCTGCAACCCACTAGCTCATCACTTTCGCTCTCAAGTCCTTCCATATACCACCAGACATCCAGAGCCTAGTACCAAAGTACCAGGTCTGCTACACAACCAAGATATCTTAACTGGTTGCTATCTTAACTGTTTGGAACCAGCTGGAGAAAGGGATAGTAATGGGTCGTTCCATCTCTCCCATCATTTTCACAGTAGCATTTGGTGGAAGACAAATGTTGTCAAATCCCATTAGAGTCAGCCCTACAGAGCTACATGAAAATGTCACCACCCTCCCTCAGACAGCAGCATGCACCTCCAGACTCCTAAAAAAACCTTGAGGAGCTGCTAACATAGGCCTGGATGAAAATAAAACCAGCCAAATCCCGCAGCCTCTCAATCCATAGAGGAGTCAGGAACGACAGCATCTCCTTCTCAGTTGAGAAAATCCCGGGTTTGGCTGACCAACATGTGGGAATCCTTGGAAGACTTCATGTGGAAGCACCAAGGAAGCCATGTGCTTCCTTGGTGCTCTGTCACATCCCAATTCTTGGACGGTCTGACCAAGATCAACCACAGCTTCGTACCAGGTAAATTCAAGGTGTGGTGTTACCAGTTAACTTTATGCCAACACCTGATGTGGCCTCTTAAGTTGTGTGACATCACTTCAACAACAGCTCTGAAGATGGACTCAAAAACCAACAACTACATCCATACATTGCTGGGCCTTCCTTCCAACATGACAGTATTTGGGAGAAACACCCTGAACCTTCCACTGAAATCCATTCATTTGGGTTAAAAACAGGAGATGGTCAGCCAGCTGAGGGCTGAGAGAATCACCTGACCTGTCTGTTCAAAACACCACGGCCCAAGTTCGCAGAGAATGCAAGTGGAATGCGCTACAGACAGTAGACTAGGCCATCAATTGATTGAAACACCAGGAGACTGTTGGATTGCTGCAGCCTGGCAGGGCCGGTTTTGGATGGGGAACAGCACCTAAGATGTGGTCCAAAGCTACAAAGAAGGAAAGGGAAGACCTTGTGATCTCTGAAGTTGTAAAATCAGAGCTGTGAGCCAACAGCAGCAAGGGAGCTGGACAACCTGGAAGGCTGTGATCCACAGGGCAGATATGTGGAGGATGCCTCAAGCATGGCTGAGCTTCTTTATCAGGGCCATGTACACTACCCTTCCGAGTCCCCAGAACTTGCCCCTCTGGTACAGCTGAGAGGAGAGCTGCCAACTCTGGAACCCCCAGAACCTGAGCTTGCAGCAAATCCTCTCTGGCTGAAATGCAGCACTGGGGCGGGGATGGTGCCAAGATTGGATCCTGCATAAACTGGTTGAAATCCTGGAGGCACGCAGGCTTGAAGCATACAGGGCCAGCCCAGCAACATCAAGGTGGCGGATCCTGTTTGTCAGGCAAAGGAGTGAGGCTCAGAGCAGCAGCACAAGGGTGTGGTCCCTCCTGTCACCCGGAGGTGATTGGAACATGAGACCTGACCTCGACGGACTGTTCCATGGGAGAGTCAGGATTGCCTTTGAGAGAGAGAGAAGATAAAGAATAAAGAGCTGTCAGCTGTGTGCTCAAGAGCAGGGTGGAGGGCATTCACCTATCCAGTGGAAGTGGGTTGTAGAGGCTACACTGGAACATCCACCTAGTGCTTCCTTAAGTATCTTTCGGGTCATAGGCTCCAAGGTGAGGATGGCTCTCAAAGACCTGGCAGAGGAGGTAGAATAAGGGAGCTTCTGTCTCTGAAGAAGGGACAGAAGCTCCCTTATAAGGCAGCTGGGAGACATCCCCACTTCTACTCCATCACCTCAAGATTTTCTTGGATTAAAGGAGCGAAACATCATTGAAAGGTGGCTCCCAGCTGACGACCCTACAGCCGGCACAATGGCACCGTTGTTGTGCATCAGGCAGAAATGCCCACAGCAGATGGACTCACCTGTACTCACATTGAGAAGAAAGCCATAGTTAAATAAAAAAGGGTTTGTATCCTGATATGTATTTTTCATGTGGAAAAAATCCTTAATGTAAAAAACCTCACTAAATTTCCAATTCCCAATTTAGAGAACTGTGTGTAAATGTTTTTCAGAGAATTCCTTCGTCGTGTTAAATTTTGTCTTCTGATGTGGTATGACTGCTGTATCCACATATTGCTGATAAACATTAAGTTTTAAAAACCTCTTAACCATGCGTATCTAATTACTGGCTATAACAAATATAGTTTTTAAATATGGACTATACAATGCAAGACGTTAGGATGTGCATAAGACAAAAAGTGATTAAACAAAACTCTAAATGGATTTTTGTTAATTTTTCTTTCTTAGAAACCCAGTTCTGGAAAACATTGCCATCTTCTTTAATTTGTGAAACAAATTCCATTAAAATCATTTTCTTAACCAAATTCCGTGCTTCTTTCAAAATATTCCAGTCCTTTGAGGTGAAGAATTTTTTCCATATGACATAATGCCATAATAATGCCATTTATCTGGAATTATGAAATCCACAGAATAGGAATAAAATATCTTTACAAAGCCAAAGGTGATGGCTGTCTCTTCCTACCGAACTTTATGCTATACTACTGGGCCTCAACAATTAAGACTTATTTATTTTGGTTAGACATTTCTGTCCCACCACTTGACTACTAATAGAACAAGTAGACTGTCATCTGTTCACAAAACCTGAAACATTGCTAGCCTCTACTTGAACAGATAAGTCTATGTACAATTAGAACCATATTTTTTTTACCATATATGTTTTTTCTGGAAGCAAATGAATTGCAATTTAATTTTTAAAATTGTTTTTAAAATAATTTTAGCTATTCCTTTGGCTAAAAATCCTAGTTTTTGTCCATCTACAGTTGATAAGACATTCAATACAGGCAACCAATTGGATATGCAATGTAAGAGATCCAACTTTGAATATTTATTATATTATATATGCGAACATTTAAAAATCCTTTAGACTGAATCAAGACCAGTTATGGGTGATTGCCTTATAAAATTTATTAATGAATAACTTGTGACCTATTAGTATGAATTTGTGCTAACATAGAATTCTCCTTAAGATAGCTGAAAGGCCTGGTCACACTAGAAAGTGGCATAGTGAAATTCATTTGCATCTCTTGAAATAAGGTGGTGCTGGATGCTTAGTGACTTATGACTACTGACATGGCTCTTTGGTAAACTACTGTAGCTAACAGCTAACATGCTCACCAGCTGGGAACGTGCTAGTGCTATTCAATCTGCCTATTTTAAGTTTTTGAGTTAGCGTAACACAAACATCCAAGTTTTAATTACGACTTGAAAACTGACTTTTCAAAAAGCTCTGATATACTGTATCAGACTGGATACTTTAAATGCAGTTCCTGAAAACCAAACAAACATGGATGCTTCACGTCAACCAAACTACATTGTTCATAAACCCAAATATAATAGATACAGTGACATACTGTATCGTCAATGAACAGTATTTTGAACTCTCACAAGTAATTACGATTGGAATCTATGGTATCTCTACCCTCCATGCTATTTGATGGGATTGCGGTATTAGCTAGCTTGCTAACTGGCAGTTAGCATCCTAGCTTGCTCTGTGCTACCTGGGACTGTTCACATATGCACCATCGACTCCTGTTTCATAACTGTCTACCAACCATTCGTCTTTAACGGAGAAGTTTATACTTTAAAAGATGAGAGTTACTTTAGATAAAAATGAGTGGCACAACACAGCTAAAGGGCTACACTAGCTTCCTCCATTTTGGACTCTCCGGCTCTTTGTTCCCTCAAACTGTCAAGGCAGATTACTATTTGTCAATGGTACAAATGTATGTGTCAAAGCCCAATACAGTGAAGTTGATGCAAAAAACTGAGGCAAATCCACTGATTGGAATGAACATTTTTCTGTGAAATCTTGCTGTTTTAAATGTTGGCCTGACCGGGCCCTGAATTTGGGAGAAGAATGTGTTCTTCATGACATATTGGAGGAAAGGCTTCAAACCATTCATTTTCATTGCATCCTTGATTTTAAAATCAAAGCTGAACAAACACTATACTCACACAATACCTAGAAACCCCTATTAAAAGCATAAGTGGTCAGGTTATTCAGAAGCTGTCCAGCCCTGCTAATTATATTGTCCAAATTACATTGTGCCGTCAACCTGCACAATGCAGGTTGACAGCACAATGCACATCCACACACACATCCACACACCTATCCACACACA